>NC_142034.1:13924966-14195507 GCF_982192425.1 Myodes glareolus
CAGTATTAGTATTAGGTAATACATCTTTCCAAAATTATATTTTTAGTTCTGAGAAAACTAGATAGTTTTGTATATTTGTGCATCTCAGATAGCAGCATTTAAAATCATGGAACAAAGGCGACCTAGATCAGTATGGTGTAGACCAATAGACTTTTGGATGAGATAGGTGTACTCAGAGTGATATGGGCCATAAATCCAACAAATTTTCAAAATGAACAGAAACACTGAATTTAGAGATGAACATCCACAGAAATTCTAATAGTGTGCTGTGACGTTTTTATACTGGTATTTTTATTAAATATTAATCAAAAGCTCTATTTTACAATGGGCATGTTCCACACACTTCAGTATGGGCTTTTTTCAAATGATTCTGCAATTAGAAAGCCGTGTGTGTGACTACCCTTCCTCTCTAACAAGTTTCTAATGCCTGTCAGATTTTATGGCACATGCTGTGCTTACCCAACGTGCAGAGCAAAGTCACCTGACCAAAAGAGTCTGATATTTTGTGTCTTCTTAAACCACACGATAGAAAGATTCCTTTTGTCTTTTCTCCCCGTGTAATCTTGAGAACGAGCTTGTTCTCCTCCATCTACTCCAATTATCACCTCAAACCCATGCTTAAAAAGGCTATGCCTTCAAACAGGCTCACAGCTGCCAACTGTGGTCATGGTCCTGCCGAGTTCAGAATCCAGACAAGACTGTTACCCTCCAGCTTTGACACTTACTTGCTTAATGATCTCGGATCTAGATTCCTGGCATTAGGAATGCTTTTAACTAAGACTACTACTCCCAATCAATTTTATGATTAGATTCTTGACTAACTACAAATATACCCATTTTCTTTGTTTTAGATACTTGGACTCTTGAAGCTTTCTCCCAGATTTCTTGATCTGAATTAATTTTTCCTAACTCACCTAATTTGATTTCTGATCCATAAACAGATTCTCTGATGTATACTGACCCACAGTCATGCCTAGGAACTAAGGCTCTATCCAGTCCTACCCTCTACAACTCTTGAAGTACTGACATTATTGGATTTATTCTCAGGCCATTTATTGAGCCATTTAGCCCCCCAGCAAACTAAGTAAGTGGCAGAAATGAAAATAACTACCTGCAATGTGTTGAAACAGAAATGCACGTTGCCATGGAAACAGAGCTGTATTTGTGACCTAACTTTTATTCTATGCAGTTCCAAAGTCATGAAGTAGGCAACAAGAAAGCACAGACTTAACTAAGAATGTGATCAAAGAAATCACAAAGTATGTATTACTTGTAGGAATTGTACAATGGGTTCTTTCTGGTCTGCTCTTTGTTGTTTTCTGGGTAAGAAATGTCACAAATTTATAGATAGATACTAATTTCATATATAGTATTCATTTCACATATGAAATATATATATATAAATAATTCTCCTAGTGTTGTATGTTCACCACATCAGTTAAATCACCTTTCTGTTTTAGAAAACCATTTATATTAGAGTACGTTTACACATATTTTAAATGCTTCAAAATTTTGTGAGCAGATTCTTGTAACCTAACAAACATGAAGGTTGTTTTTTTTAAAAAAAAAAAAACAACAAAAAAACAAGCACACATAAAAGAGGCATGGGTCTCTGAGTTCAAGGTCAGTATGGTCTACAGAGTGAGTTCCAGGACAGCCAGGGCTACACACAAAAATCCTGTCTAAACAAAACAAAACAAAAATAGAGGGTTATGGTACATATTTTCTTTGGAGAACCTGACTTCTCGCCCCACCTCATCTGCCATCAACACCTCTTTGCTAGCTGTGGCATCTTCCATTGTGTCTTAGATCCAGAAAAGATGTCCAGAATCAGGGAACTGGGAAACCTAAAAATCTTTTGTTTACTTTGTGTCCACAATTGGTTTTGTTTTTTACTTTTTCTTTTTCTAAAAGAAAAAAACCTTTGCTAGCAAAATCAATAAATCAATAAAATTGATTAAACGAACATGTCAAACTAAAGAAATTGTAAGGAAATCGAAAATAATTTCTTGCGTAGTAACACATTCTGGATTCTTCCAGAAGAAACTGTTCCCTGTGCACTGGCAGATCCTCTCTGAACAATGTTGTTTTGTTGAGGGATGTGATTCTGCTTCTTCCCCATATTTTACTGCATCATGAAATCGCATTGTAACAGGATGTCGAAGATTTATTATTAAAGTTTTGCTGAATCCATCTTCCATGGATTTACACTGACAGTTCAGCTTTTCACGTGTTTCTTATTCCCTACAGTGTTCTTATTTATCTTTCCTCAGCTCACTACCAACGAAGACAACTGTATCATGGCAATCATCGAATGTCCTTTCTATCTTGGTGTCCTTTCTATACTTGTAGACTCTTCGTTACTTGGTATCATAAAAAGCATCAATCACTGTTAAAGTACTTGTGATCATCACAATGGAGACAAGGTTTATCTTAGAACCTTAACTGTTCATCCTGATTAATTCTCAAAAAATTTTTTTTACCTACCTTAAAATTATTTTATCTACCTTATCTTAAAACATGTATCATTATTATATAAAAATATGAAGAATTTATTAGCTGTTCTTATAAAATAATAGCAAATGCTGATCCCCAAAGATGTTTCACAAGACACAGATAAACTGTATCTCAAAACACAAGCTACATCTCAGAAGAGCTAAGACTCTCCAAACTTCTCTATTCACTGTGTGCTAACTAGCTGGCAATACCTAAACCTGTTCACCTCTGAAGACCACCTGAGAGCAGCAGATGCAAACAGAAAAACAGAAGAATGCAGTCACTGAATACCTACAGGCTTTCTTTATAAATTTCTCACTCAAATATTTTTAACTTTAAAAATACATAAAGAAAAACAAAATATAGCAGTAAGGTAATTTTTCATGATTTCTGATCCCCAACCCACTTTCTAGGTTACTTTCTAGGTTGCTTGCCTTTAATTCTGTAGATAACTATCAATAAACCTTTTTAGTCTTTGTGAATTGCTAACTTAATTCGGCTTTTTGATTTCCTGCCACAAAAGACATTTAATTTATAAAGACCTGCTCTCTCTTCACCATCTTCAAAACACAATTGTATCACCATTTAATCCTTTTATTGATTATCTTCATAACTATAATAAATTAAGTATTCTAACACTTCTATAATTCCTCACTCTGTACACGAGTATATTAATACACTGTAACTTTAGCCTGGCTTCTGCAGTTAATATTTTTTTAAATTAAATTTATTTGCCTTTGTGTGTGTGTGTGTGTGTGTGTGTGTGTGTGTGTGTGTGTGTGTGTGTATACACCTGTACACATGGGTGAAGATAGTGGAGGTCAGAGGATAATTTGTGGGAGTCATTTCTTTCCTTCCACTATGTGAGTCCTGGAAATTGGACTTAAGCTTTCGGGACTGGTGGAGATGGCTTTACCTCCCTGAGTCATATTGCCAGTACATACATGTATTTTCACGATCTACATAATTTCTTCTTTTTGTCATCCATATTTATATTAAGATTGGCCACATACAGTGTCTATCATAATGAATATATCTCCTATGACTTCAAAAGGCAAATTTAAACACAGAGATACAATTATTATTTGAAACAGGACTAGATTATAGAGTCCCAAAAGCATAGGCTACAAAGACAAGAATGGACAAGAAGGATTTCTCAAACTGAAAATAGATTTTTGAAGTAAAGAAAAGAATTTGCCAGAGGTAATGGTTACAAAATGGGATAAGATGTCTAAATCTTATATTTAATAAGGGGCCAATCAACAATACAGGGAACCCATGCAACTCAAAAGCAAAACATATCAAGTAACTTGATTAAATACTGTACAAGACCCTAAATGAACATTTCTCAAAAGACATAAAAATGGCCAATAGATGTCAGCATCACTAAATATTATTTAAATCTAAATTAAATTCACATGATGGGTGGGAAGGTGGCTCACTGGATAAGGGCATGTGTTCAAAGCATGCAGACCTGAGGTCAATTCCCAGATCATCTGCAGGAAGACAAGAACTGATTCACGAAAGCTGTCTTTGGGCCTTCACACACAAACCACCCACGCATGTTCTCCCATACCACATACAATGGTAAAAACTTAAAATCAGAATGAGATATCCAGGGCTGGAGAGAGGCTCAGGGGTTAAGAGCATTGCCTGCTCTTCCAAAGGTCCTGAGTTCAATTCCCAGCAACCACATGGTGGCTCACAACCATCTGTAATGGGGTCTGGTGCCTTCTTCTGGCCTGCAGGCATACACACAGACAGAATATTGTATACATAATAAACAAATATTTTTTTAAAAAAGAATGAGATATCCAGAGAAAGAGAGTTCCCCTATGATCCAGAAATCCCACACCTGGGCATATTTCCAAACGACTGTAAACTTGGTCTCAAAGATGCCTGTACAACTGTGTTTATTACATGATATAACAGCAAGACATGAAAACCCACCATGAACAGATAAAGTGTATCCCTTTATCTATGTCTACACAACTTACAAGCACTCTCATACTGTGTCTACATGACTTACAGGACACACTCACACTGTGTCTACGTGACTTACAGGACACACTCACACTGTGTCTACGTGACTTACAGGACACACTCACACTGTATCTACGTGACTTACAGGACACACTCACACTGTGTCTACGTGACTTACAGGACACACACTGTGTCTACATGACTTACAGGCATTCTCACACTTACAGTGATGAACCTGGAGGACACTCTAATCATGCCAAATGAAATAAACCAGACATAGTAGTATAAAGTTTGCACAAAACCTAAAATAGTCAACGTAACAAAGGTAGAGAATAAAACATTAGTTGTCTGAGGCAGACGTGGAGGAGGAATACAGGGAAACATTGGTATTAGGGTAGAGGTTTCATTTATAAAAGATGATAAAGTTCTGGCAACTAATATATTTCATGTGCCTCAAACCACACTGCACTGTGTATTGAAATCACTAATCCAGCAGATCTCATATGTTCTTTCCACAAGAACAGGGGAAAGCATAACCACAAGATGTTGGAAGGACTAAATAGCTGATGGATTAACAGTGCAGCATCCCTTCACAGTGAGAGAGAATAAAAACATCAAGTCATACACCTTAAATATATACAATTTTTGTCAATTGTAGCTCATTAAAAGCAATAAATATGTAGTAAATATGCACAGCTTTTTTTTGTAAAGACTGTTTTCAGTAACCATTACTTAATTTAGTAAACTTCTAAGAAGAGAACTTGAGCAAATGAAACTGTAGAAGTATGAGGCAAAGCCAGCCACAGAAACAAAAACACTTGGGAAAACATTCGTCAAGCGGGAAGAGCTTTCCTAACTCTCCGGGTGGAGGATAGGAAGTTGACAGGCCTGTCTTTAAAGCTGAGGGATCAGTCTGTCTGGGACAGCTCCATGTAACTGGTGGGGAGGGGCTTCAGTGGGTAGGCCATCCATCTACATAGCCTCTCACTAGGTTGGGCTCCGACACAATAAAAATCATGGAAACCAGTTAGAATTGAGACTACTGGCACACTTCCAAAGGAGCCATCCCGATTTCTACACTGTAGTTGATACAGAAAAACAAAAGCCACAGGAGGCTCTTCACTAAAACAAAGTTTCAAAACAAGGAAGTTATAGATTCTGATGCAGATTCTATGATCTCAAAACAAACCTTTCTCATTCTTGGACTCGAAAGAATCTTAACACAGCTACCCCCAACTCCAGAATCCCAAGTTCCTTCTTAGGAAGAGTCTGCTGCAGTGGTCCTCAACGTGTGGGCTGTAGGGGTTGCCCAAGACCATCAGAAAACACACATATCTACATTACAGTTCATAACAGTAGCAAAATCACAGTTAGAAAGTAGCAACAAAAAGCACTTTTATGGTTGGGAAGACACCACAGCGTGAGGAGCTGTATTAAAGGTCACAGCCTTACAAAGTGGGAGAAGCACTGCTCTGGGAGATGAAGAGATGCTCTTTTTAAACAAGTCAGCATGAACCTCTTCCTCCCAAGGATGTCAACTGATGTTATAACCCCCCAAACCTGTAACCGTGATACTTGATACAGTCTTTGAAAAAGGACATTAGGAGTTAATTTAAAATCCTAAGACATTGGCACATGTGTTCTGCTGGCACACACCAGGCAGGCACATCTCCATGAGTTCAAAGCTAATCTGGTCTCTATAGTAAGTTTCGGGCTATCCAGGGCTACACAGTGACATCCTGTTTCAGGAAAAAATCAAATAAATAACTAATGTGGAGATGGGAGTTTTTCTGGACTGTGCACGGGGCCCAATATCATCATAAGACTCTGTAACAGGCGACAGGGGGGTCAAGAGGGAGGGGGAGGGTGCTGGGACAGTGACACAGAAGGCAGAAAGGGGACACAACCTGGAGTCACGCCAGAGATTCCAGGTCATTAGCAGAGAGAAACAGGAAACATACTCTCTCCTGGAAGAGCCAGAAGGGACAAAGAGCTCTCCCAATAATTTTAGTCCTGAAAGATTAACTTCGGAACTCTCATCTGCAAAACTGCAAAATAACGCATCTCTCTTGTCCTAAAATACAGAGCTTGTTGCAGGTTGTTATGACACCAACAGGAAACAAATCTACCATTTTCCTTTTGTAAATATAAATCAGAATCAAATATTGCAAGCATATGAGAAAAGCCAACACAACTGTGAAAGATAAAGACAGACAGACAACTTAACCTTGAATAAAAATGAATTCTGGGAGGAGAATCTAAAAATCATTCTAATTCATAAACTTACAGATAGCAAAACTGATTAAATCTATAAAATAAAAACAGATGCTCTTAAAGAAAAACTATGAGATGGGGGTAGGACTCCACAGATAAGCGCCTTCTGTGCAAGCATGGAGCCTGGAGCTTGGGGTCCCAGCACCGCATGAAAGGCAGCATTGTTATAGTGCACCTGTAAGTCCCAGCACAGGGGAGGGATGGGGACAGGAGCTGAGACCATCAACTCCAGGCTCAGGGACAGACCCTATTTCAAAACTAAGCTTGAGAACAACCAAGGAAGTGCGATGCTGCGCTAGTTGATTTTTGTCAGCTTGATACAAACTAAAGTCAACTGCGAGGAGAGAATTTCAGTGAGAAAATGTCTCCATCACGTTGGTCTGCTGCAGGACGGTGTGGCATTTTATTGATTGTTGATTGATGTGGGAGGGCTCAGCCCACTGTGTGTGGAGCCACAACTGGTCAAGTAGATCTGGGATTAAATAAAAAGTTAGGTAAACATAAGCTGGGAAGTGAGCTAGTAAGCAGCATTCCTCCACAGACCCTGCTTCAGTTCCTGCCTTCAGCCTCCTGCTGGAGCTCCTGCCCTGGCTGGCCGAGATGACTCTGGTTTGTAAGATGCAAATGCTTCCATCCCCAAGTTGTTTTCAGCCATGGTGTTTATTCACAGCAGCAGGACAGCAAACAAGGACCAGACAGCAGAGGTGACTTCTAATCACGGGAAAAGGAAGACACCGCGAATGACAAGCATGGTTGCAGGAACAAAAATTATGCAGCCATGAAACAGGTCTATCAGGAATGCCAAAATGAACTATGAGAAACCAACACAAATCAGAACAGGCACAAGAACATCATGATATCGCCTGTACCTGGTACAAAAATGTTTTCCTGTGCATGCCCCAATAGTCACAAGACTATATCCCACAGGGGGAAATGACGGATGACAATGTTTTCACAGTTCCAAGCTAATATATAATGATTACTTTCTATTTTCTGGATTTATTGGTGCTAGAGAATTAGCACGGGCCTCATGTGTGTGAAATAAGTGTTCTACCACCAGCCCCCATTTTCAACTTTATTTTCTTTTTAAAAAAGGTCTCATTTTATAGCCCTGGCTGGCATGGAACTTGCTATGTAGCAATGTAGCTATGTAGCTATGTAGCAGGCTGCCCTTGAGCGCACAGAGAACTGCCTGCCTCTGTCACTGCAGTATGTGTACCTGTTTCCCCTTTTTATAAGCACACATGCTGTCACTGCCAGTTCAAAGCAGAAGGTGAATGTCATCAATTTCAACACTGCAGAAGAGGCCTGAGGAACAAAGAACAACCTTCCTATGCTCAGCCTTGGTTCAAGGCCCTCTGGTCATGCCTAAAGTCACTAGAATAAGATACAAGGTTGAGACAATTACTTAGCATCACAGTGTTAACAACAAAAGTGGAAAGTCACATCACAGAGCATTGGCGAAGAAGGCTGGAAAGTGGGTAGCATGTGACACTTAGGCCACTTCTTCCATTGGAAGGTGCCAAAAATTGTCCAGATACATCAAGTCAAGATTCAGAGATATCAGTATATTTTTCAACAACAGAAACAAATGAAAGCTAACCTAAACAAAAGCAGTTAGAGAAAGTCTCTTCTGTAGATTAGACGGGGGCCGGGGGTTGGAGGGTTCTGATCACAAACTCTACTTGGTATTGTACTATTTTAGAGGACAGTAATACTAGGTTGGAGGCTAGAGAGACGGCTCAGCTCTAAAGAGCACTGGCTGTTCATGCAGAGGACCTGGGTTCTGTTCCCAGCAACCACATGGAAACTCACAACTAACCATTACTCCAGTGCCAGAGGTCCAGGGCCCTCTTCTGACCTCTTTGGGCACACACACACACACATGATGACAGACATACATTCAGGCAAAACACACATAGACTTAAAATAAATAAAAATTATAGAAGAATAATGAGTCAATAATTTTTAAAAAGAGAAAAATTAAATTGGATAAAAGGAAGCAACCTCTTGGAGGCAGATGAGGTACTGAGAACAGCTTGCACTAGCTCAACTTCGCATACATGACTTGTTCTTCCGGGGCAGTGGTAATAAGCTACTGCTTGAGATCTTGTTCAGATCAGGGGCTTGAGGTCTCTTCAACAGGGGCAAAAAAGTCTGCCTTCAGCCTCTGATTTAGTCATACACTGCAACAGGATAATTAGCAACCTTTCTCAAACTGCTCTGAGGGCAGAGCCCCTCATACTTCATGGAGACAATATATATTAAGTGCCCACAGCTGGCTAATTACCTTAACTTTTCTTATTCAAGTAATAAAATCTTCTGATTACTTACAACAAAATCACTGCTAATAAAAGAGCAGGATTTAGCAACTGCAAAATGAACTCAATCTCAAGCAGGGACGTTTATGATTACAGTAAGAACAAAAATTAGGAATAGGAAATCAAAAGCCCCTGCAACTTGGAGCAATGGGACTTTGTTACAGCTGATGTATTTTCCCCCTTTGTGTCATTTTTATGAGAACAGACACGGCCAAGTTCACACATTAGCTTCAGAGGCAGAGCGGAGAAAAGGCTGTGGGGGAGTGCACATGTGCATGCATACAAGCATGTGTGTGTGTTTTCCCTTTGGCCATCAGACGTAGCTTCAAACAACTGTCTTATTATTTTACCCCATGAAAGTTAATTTATTGCCTGGAGAAGAGTTAAAGGAGTTCTTGAAGATGATCTCAGACTATGTTCCTTTTGCCAAATAACTACCCCTAATTATAACATCATACCCATTGGACATGGATAAAAAGACAAGTGCCGGTTCTGTGGTACAGCCGTTCACCATGACACAGTTGCCACATTTGTCCTCCCGTGGCAACACTTCAATGTATGAGAGCATTATTTCTACACAGTGAGCTTAGTTTATGCAGCAGAGATGTACCTAAAAAGTCCCTAAGATAAAACCACATCAATGTCCATGATCACAAGGACACCACAAAATTAATGACATGCTACATACCAGACACCATTTTAAAGATATGAATGCAAACTATTGAAAAAACTTAAAGTTATGCAGAAGTGCCATTTTAGCATCTAGGAATCACTGCATAATTTGATTTTTGCATGACCTTTGTGAGCATCAGCATGGGGGACTTTTGTTCCTATTTCTTATAGGGATGACAACCTCTGCCAGGAGAAATTATAAGGATGTACAATATTTACATCCTTATATTCTCTTTGATTGGAAGAATATATCAGAAGAATGGTACCCACACGGTAGTCTCTGCCAGAAGACAGAATTACCACCTATGCCCATTGCTCCCCTATGAAGATGGTTTTAGCTTCCTGTTTCACAGCTCAGAGAACTTCACTTTAAAAAAACTATACTCCATACATCATTGTATATTCACACTCTTTTGTCTTTTGCCCTTCATGATTAAGTGTACCTTAATCTTTTTTTTTTTGTATTTTACCTGTTAATGACTAAACCTAATTTAGATGCCCTCAAGATGGCTTGGATGGATATTCTTTCATTTTATCTTATTACCAAAATGGTAGCCAGTAAGCTGAATTCATTGTTATTTTATAATTTAATAGATATGCTCTGCATATTTTAGAATTTTGAGGGCCTACAAACTCTAATGTAGACAAGCTGTAACCCCCTCTGGAAGGTACAGCCATGTAAGTAGCAACATTAGAGCAGAGAGTCCTTTGCAAGGGTTTGCTGAGGCCGCTGTCCACACAAGGAGTTTTGGGAAAAGCCTAAACAGAAGGAAGGAAAACTACTAAGGTCCCCTCTAAGTTTTTTTTGGGAATAGGTAAACATCTCAGCATACACATACACACAAGGACAAAATTAAGGTGCTACGGCACTCACATCTCCTATGGTGGAGAATAGTGCATGGCGCTGGGAAGTAACCACAGGACCAGGTCACACAGCATAGTATGGGCCATGCAAAGGCAACAGGAGCATATTACTCAAATGAGTTTTCTAATCCAATTTATATTTCACAAAAGATCTACTGTGAAAAGAACAATACAGTAGAGAATCGGGATATGCATGTGAAGGTTTAGAGTAGGACAGTGCATAGAAGTAAATGGACAGCAGACCTGTGTGGCGTCTGAATCTATAGCACTTTCCAGGCAGTGGATTAAAAGAAAGGGAAAAAAATCAAGACAGACCCCAAGGTCAGCTTCAGTGTGAATATACAGCCATGCTTCCCTTCAGACAGGCTGAAGGTAAGGAGTCAAAACTTCACCTCTGGACAGAAAGTGTAGACTGGAAGATGTCTATTAGCAAGGTAAGAGAGCACTCAAAGAAGGTAGAAGGTGCCAAAGGGGGCCAAGCAGAGTGTCAAGGGTTGGTAGATACTGAAATGAGAGATGGGCAATTGGAGGTTTTAGCATAAGATCAATGAAATGCTGGTGACCACTTACTAGAAGCACAAGAGAAAAACTGAAGGGTTTGGATTCCAGCACTGAATGATGGAAAAACTAGTGGCAGAAGAAGATGAAAAGGGGAAAGTAGCAGGAAGACTAGGGCATAAGCAGAAGCTTCAGGCATCAGTGGGTAGGACAGAGTTAGTAGTGGGACAGCGGAGAAGCAAGGCTCAGGGCGAGAGCAGCACAAGGTGGTGGAGTTGCAGCGCGGTGAAACTTGGCGCTAAACAGGGGCTAAAGGCAAAGCAGTGAGACTGCACCATGAGAACTCCACACCAGTGAGCACTGTGCGCCTGCACAATGTGAGTTAGGTAAGAATGGACTCCTGGAAAGTCTACATGGAAGTGTTTGATTTCATGTTTTCTTCTAAGGAGAGAAGGGGAAAAAAATAAAACATTCTAGAATATGTGGCATCCCACTGATGGCCATCTATACAAGTTTCCCCAAAAGATTTATGTTTGCTAATTTAACATTATACATCAAGAATTTGTTCTAACAATACTTTATAGTTTAATTTATAGTTGAGAATGGAAATTATATTTTTAAGACCATTGAAAACATTACATAATTATTAACTATTCATCATCAAATGGTACCAAACCTTCTAAGCAAATGGAAAAGCCACTTTTTATTTGGAACAATAGATAGCAAATTGCTAATACAACACAGGTACACAGTATCTTGAGAAAATTTGTTAATGAATTATTATTGATCCTAAAGACCACTAGAACATCAAAACATAATCAGTTTTGACTTTAAAGTTCATTTAAATCTATGTTCTACATTTATATTTATCCTAAATTACTTATTTAGTTGCTTAGCTGTTTGGCTGAAGGTACTGCCTATTATTCAGTAGTATATGGAACAAAACCAGTGTTAGAATCTGCTTTCATAAATGGTTTCTTTTCCAGATCAATAATCAGATAAGGAAAACTATTTAATGCAAAGTAAGTGTTTTAAATTTGTTTTGCCTTTAAAAATAGTTTGAGCTAATAGATTTTACTTCATTAGCCTGAAATCTGCCTGCACACATTAGCACTGCAAGAAGACTGCAATAGGAGAGAGGCTCAGTCTCCAAATCCTTCTTGTCAAATCTAAGAGATTCCAATCAGCCAAACACCTCGCTAATAGTCATGGGACTGCTGTTTTAATTAGCTGCTGATATTTCTGACTAAGAATCTCGGATGATGAAACTGTTTTTCCTTGTGTTGAACCGGCTTGGCCCAGACTAGCCTGTCCCGCAGTGACATGTATGCTGAATACAAATCAGACAGCACAGCTTTAAGTCTGTGTTGCAGCTCTCATTTCCAATTCGAGAACTGTACCATAATCATAAGCTTCTGTGGATGAAAGGGAATCAGCTCTCTGAATATTAGCTAATGCCACATTTGCAAGTCCTGAAGAGATCTGTGCTGTTAAAAAAAATAGATCATTTCGCGTGAACCTATATATATGAATTGCTTTGTACTGCTCAGCTGATAGAAGCAATGCCTGTGCTGGGATTAAACCCTTTTCATCATAAAACCTCATCTGGTTCGGAGTCCAAGTCCATCAAACCTTTTTCCTTTAAAGTCCCGCCTTTGATTCTACATCAATTTATTCAAACCGCAGCTGGGTGGCTGAAAACGAAAGGACAGCATCATTTAAACCAACCATGTTCCCAACTTGAAAGAAGGGCTATAATTAAAAAAATGGGCATAAAAGAATGGAAATGGGATAATATTTTTTAATGGTAGTTCAAAGGCCGACAGATGTCAAAGCCTTTGAAGATGTCAGTACACTGAGCAAGAAGTTGCCATAAAAGAGCTCGCCTAAGAGGTGAAGCGGCTTTTTAATGGCTGCAGAAACCCTTGCAGACACATCCTTGTGTTTTTAATTTGTCAGAGCTTCTGCAGTATTTTCAGATTAATGACACATGATGATAACTGCATAGCAGACATATTTTTATACTTGGCTAAATGAATAGTTTATTTCACATTCTTTTAGAACTAGATAAGAATAAGGACACTTTGCTCTAGGAAGTCCCAAAGTCTTCTGATTGCTTCACATATTTATGCTAATTTTGTGGGACTGGCTCAATTCAGAGAGGCTATTGCTGCCAGCTTTTGTTCTTTAACAGTCGGATTGCTTGTAACATTACAGTTCACATGTGGTAGTTAGGATGTGCTCCACGACAGTTTCATTCTTTTCATGCACTCGGAACAATATGTGCCTGAATAATTAATTTGTGCACCAAGTCATGTCAAAGCAAATTAATGTTTAAAAGCATTCCAGAGCTCAATCTAAACAACCACAGGCTACCATCAGGTTCCGAGGAGACAGAGGTGCACAAGAGAAAACACTGCAGCCACAACTACAACTTGACGTTAATGCCTCCTTAAAAAGAGAGTTGTAATGCCGAGAGTAAAGCGCTGGTGAGCACTCTACTAACATTTGGGGAGGAGGGATTCAAGCAGCCACTCATCCGAAGAGTTCTGACATGTCAATTTGATTTGTTCTGCAAATCTTCCCTCACAATATTTATGAAGGTTAACCACAAATTTCTAGTAAGTAGTAGCAGAATCTTCTCCCACTAATGGGTATGCCTGTAATTTATACCCACAATGCCGTACAGGTGAGAAAGAGTTCATGGGTGTTGCAGTTAGATGGATTGGGGTTCAAATCCTATCTTTTCATATAAGAACAACTGGTTGGACTTGCCTTCCCACCTGTGAAGACTGAGATTACAGTACCTCCTCCTAGAACATGTGGGACAGGGTTGAACATATGCTCAATTCCCATTCTCAAGCTAAAGAAGGTACAGGAAAGAATTAGGACATTCTCATTGAAAATGGTTATATTTCTATATATTAAAGTATCATATTTTACTGAAAATATTCATCTTTATAAAGCAGATGTTGAAATTGCCTACTGTCCCACAAACAGCAATTTGTGAACATTAGCACTGTTTCTGCTAGAATCGCACATGGCTACAGCTAGCCAGTTCCTACAGTATACAACTTTTCCTTCGACAGACCAGCCCTGCAATGACACTCAAGGCTGCCTCTCTGTGGACGGGGTGCCAGGGTGGCGACTGGGACATAGCAGCAGGAATAGCATTCTCAAGCAGAATGAAGGTGCTGACTTGAGAACTAGAGAGCTGAATCAAACAGTGTGCTCCAACCCGAGGAGGCAGGAAGCCTACTGTTTAGCTCTTAAGCATTTGATCAAGCAGCCTCCCACCTGCCCCACAAGTTTGCTGTGACAGGGAAAATTTGAGGGCCCAATTTCTTCTTCCATCTCTCTAGTAACTGGTGATTGATTAGCCTTGGTGACAACTTCTGAAGCTACCTTGAAGAATCTCCCCGTCTTGTTTGCATTTCCCTACTACTGGCCTTCCTGTCACCCATCTCCAGATGCCCAAACCTCTGGATAGACCTCCAGTTGGCATGCTACTGCAGGTTATTACTCTGAAAATCCCTCTGCCTTCTCCTTTTTCTCTTTTCTCACACCCAGTTTCATTTTCTAGTATAACGGGTTTCAGCTTATGAGAAGAATTTAATTCAAAAAGATGTTACAACATGGCCTCTGTACCAGCTGTATCCATTTCCACTTCAGTGTTCAGATTTTCACTTCACTAAGGACTTCCCCAATTCTGTATGTCATGCTCAATCATCTGACTACGGATGCAGAAGGATAACCAGGTAGTATCCACTACCTCATTTGTAACACTTCCTCCATTTGCTAAATTGCCTGGCAAGGACCCTTCACAGAAGGGCTTCGACCCATCCCATGCTGACCTTAGCCCTGCAAGCTGGTGCTGGATGTTCTCCTCTTCTTGACTCCTCAAACTCGGGCTTGAAGGAACAACCAAGAAAATCCTACTTTATTTTCCTGCTAGAACTGAATTTGTACTTTACCGGGTGATTCTGGCAGTGAACCACATTCACCCAGAGGAAACAGAAAGCCTCTCTTGTTACCAACTTGAGTAAAGTTTCATGTGGACATGAAAATGTGATGCTTCCAAAAGCCACAGTGGGGCTGGAGAGGTGGGTGGGTGTCCATGATACTCCCTACACCACTAACACGTCTCCTGCAACCCACGGCTTGCTCAGTCACTAGTGGCCCAGGTTGCTTCACTCTTCTGAGCCTTGTTTCCCGGCTCCTTACAGGACGCTTTAATCGCTCAATCCATGTCAACTGCAGAACTATGGGAGTCAGCAGCAGTCTTCACAGGCTGCTGCTCATCGGGTACAGTGGTCTATTTCTGTTCTATGTCTACAGTTTCCAGTTTGGCAATAAACAGCCTACCACGGAGAGGGTTGTTTAAAAATATGAATCCATTTCAAATACCCACAGCTATCTAGGTGTCAGTCGTGAATTTACAGCATATTAATTATTTGCTCTAGGTTCTCTTCCTCTTGAACATTTTTTCTGTTTCTATTTCTCTCACCTTTCTTTTAAGCACTGGCTCTCTCCCGATTCTCTTCTGCTGCCTCTGTCACACTGAGACATTACAATCCCTGCTTTTGACCCCAATCTATTTCTAATGCTGATGGAGAACTTTCTTTTGAACACTAGTCCTATATGTCCACATAACTCAGTGGCATCTACAGCCGGATGTCTAGTAACACATCAAACCATAACTCTGGGGCTCTCCCCTCTCCCTCGCTGCCTTATCTACCATCTCTAGGAAACCACCTTAGGTAAGAATATCATCATCATTAGCTTGTTTATATAAAAACTCATATAGAAATAAACATGAGGTACTATTCTTTGAGGAGTGATAATTCTACAGCCTTTGCTAGGATTTTTATTTTCAATATTAATCTACTCTAATGTGGTTTCATAGTGCAATCAGAATAGGTAACGGTTGAAGATTTTGGAAGACATAGTCTTTGTGTTTCTGAATTGAACAGTTTAGCTTTCCCAGTGCTTTGCAGCTGCCAGTGGAGAAAAGGGATCAGTGGACTTGCCCAGCACGGACCCTACACTGCAATACCAACATGCCAGGCAAGCATGTCTACTGAGATAACAGCGGCACAACTGCTATAGGATAATCAATCACTCTCTGATCAGATGTGAGGCCTGCTGTACAGGACGGCATTTAGTCTCTGGCACTGTAATCACAGTCAAAAGCCCATGGCTGGACTTTGTTAAATGGTCAAATTGTCAAGTTGCTTGACATACTTTTGTTTCTGACCCCAGAGCCTAGGATTGTCTCAAGTTCTATCAGAGCAGCTTCTTTGTGCAGGAACAGCAATCAGTGCAGAGCAGAGTATTTAGTCAGTGTTGAGAATAAGGTCCCGAGTCCTCAGCCTTGAACAGGACATCTACAGTAACCCTATCAGCCAGGCTCAGGGAGCATCACGGGAAAGGAGGCAGAGAGAACTGAAGGCTGGGGAGAGTGCTGCGGAATGCTGTCTTCTGTCTACTGCAGCCCGTAACCCACAACTGTGGTTACCACACAAGAACTATACAAGATCAAGACAGCACAATTCCAGCACCGATGGGGTGCATGACCTCTGGTTGCCATCCCTTGCTGAGGAGATATTGGAAGTGAATTGTTTCTGGGACTGGAAGTCATTCTTTGAGGGTGTGGCTACTGGTAGGCCTCTCATGTTCCATGGACAGCCATACACCAATACACATATGGGCAGCACTAATCGTACCTAATTGTATGTATGTATGTATGTATGTATGTATGTGTCCATATGTCTATCTGATGTGTCTTGGGAGTGGATGTTCTGGGGGTACATGCTGAAAGTTAGAGGGGAGAAATGAGAGAACATATAATCATATTTCATTATATATATAAATGGGAACTTCTCAAAAACACTTTTTGATGATTTTTTTCTTGAATGCTACAAGAAAGATATTCTATGTTTTACCCAAAGATTGAAATATCTGAACAGTTGGGCTGACTGTAATAATAGAACACCCCACATTTTAAATCTGTGGCTTTTATCAAGGGCCAGCTTCATCAGTAATCTTCGAGGAATTGAGAAGAAAAAAGTCTTGAAGCCTTGTCCTCCACTTCTCTTAATGTACACCCAGTATGGCCATATCTGAAGTTATCAAATGATTTTCTCAACAAGTGCACATAACATTCACATTTCAAGCATTTGTTTTTTACAGACAACATTAATGGACACATACATTTTTCATATTAAATTACAGTTTTGGAAATACTAAAACAAGATTATTAATAATTGCTAATATAGGACATTAAGAAAAACAAATTACCTTACTTGTTTTAAACTTTTCAAAGGTTGGTAATTTTCAAATTTTCATACTGGAAAATTCACTTGTTCTGGGATTTGGCCTGGACACTGAAATCTCCTTTTCATTCAGGGGTCACTGAACTTTCATTGTTGTTTTCAAGACAGGGTTTCTCAGTGTAGTCCTTGCTCTCCTGAAACTCGCTCTGTAGACCAGGCTGGCCTTGACCTCATTGATCCACTGGTCTTTGACTACTGAGTGTTGGGACTAAGGGCGTATGCCACCACCACTGTATTACTGGGAAGATGCACACACATGTCTAGAGACTGGTGCTATATTACAACTGTCCCTACTAGCAAGGAAAAAGTCGTAGAGTCTATAGCACAAATTCTAGTTGGTCTTAAAAACCCAGAGTCAGACATAAGGGCTAATGCTGAAGATCAGAGAAGCAGAGAGGCCAGCCACTAGACAGTTCTTTTACCTTTACCAATGTTCAGACTGAAGAGGCGATTCTGTCCTCAGACTGCATCTCCAGACTCCATCTGTCTCCACCAAATCATGACTGAGACTGTCTCTACCAAACCTCAAACTTCCACTGTCTTTACCAAGCCTTAGATTTCTACTGTCTCTACCAAATCTCAGCCTGAGTTCCTGTCTCTTCCTCCTTATATTCCTCTCTCTACCCAGTCATATCACTTCTGTCTTCATCTTCCAAGTGCAGGGATCACCTTTGTGTGGGCTCTGTTTCTGTTTTAGACAGATTCAATCTTGTGTAGCCCATGGTGGCCTTGAACTAACAGAGATCTCTCTGCCTCTGTCTCCTGGGATTAAAGGTGTGAGCCACCACTCCCTGGCCTCTAGTGGCCTAGCTCTGTACTCTGATCTTTAATCAAGCTCTATTTGTTGGCACACAAACAAAATATCACTACAAGATTCAGTCTCTTAGTGCCTCAAACTTCATTCTCTGAAATACCATTGTTTCATATTAAATGAATTTGATTTAAATCCTTGATCTTAAATCTAAGGGGAAAAATACAAATGAACTAGAAAAATAACACACGTTCAAACTCCGGAAGTCTCCACTGTTAAAATTTTCTTATTTCATATTGTCTTTTCCAGTTGTTGAGTAGACAAATATCCAAAAATATTAGAAAGATCAGCAAATAGAATAATTATTAAAACAAGTGAACTTTTAAAAATTGGACTTTACTATTTGTTTCAAATCTTCAAATCTCAACTCATCAATACTGACTTCAATATTTTAGGTTTAATAAGGCCATTTTTATTATTTACAAAGTTTCTACTTAAGAAAATATTTTTCAAATACTTCTTGCATATGATATTAAATTAGTTTGAAAGAAGGACCATAATTTTTCTGCACTACCCTTCTTTCCTCCTCAAATATAAGTTCTCCTTTACATCAATTTCTGTCATTTTGTCATTAAAGTGGCTCAGTTGTTAAATATCATTCATATCATGCAACCAGGCATGATTCCAATTAGTTCAGAATCAAACCTAAATGACAGCTTAATAAGCTTCAATTTGCCAGCCCTTTGAACATTTGATGATATCATCATTTTGCCAATCATTTCTTGTACTCTGGTTTCAACTTCTCTGTCATGAAAAATTACCTCAACTATACAAATGAAGACCTCAGGGATGTACCTTACAGAACTGATGGGGTCAGAAATCCAAAAATGGCTTTTCTGAGACTTCAGGAAGAAGACAGTCACCCAACATCTCCTCAAATATAATTTCTGTCAACAGTCTCAGTGATTTCACTGAGGCAGAGGTGAGGATCAAGAACACGGCACTAGAGATAACTAGAGGCATTTCCCAATGTCGGTGTTGTTAAGCATACACAGATATAAAGGCCCACTGCAGTTTACCACAATGGAAAACAACAGCCTTCTTCCACTACAACTTTACAGCAACACTGAGGACTGCGGTCATAGAAAGAAACACAGACTGAAAGTGCTTGGAGAATCTCAGCATGGAGACAAGGGCCCTGGAGTCTCTCCTGTGCCGCACAAGGCTTCATGTAGAGGCCTGTGCATTTTGTTGTCATGTCCAAATCTTTTCCAAAACCTAAAATCTTTTTCTGAAAATGCTCTGACATAAAAAAGTCATTGAATTAAGAGTATGGAGCCCTGTTTGCTAATTCTGTGACCTTGGGCAAGATGATGTCCTTGAATCCGAAGTTCCTTGTCATAAACTGAAATAATTGAAATGTGGTCCTCTCTAGCTGACCTAACCTGACTATATTACCACTACCATAATTATTATTAGACAAGACATCACCTATGGATAATCTCTTTATGTGAGTGCTGAAACAACCTATGTTCAATGATTGTTCAACCTATGTGCCTTGCTGAACTGTTTTGCCACTACAGAGGGATCATGTTCTACTCTGTATTTAAACTGTCTCCAGCATTTAATGAACTCTTTTTCAAGAACAATTTTAGTATTTTCAAAGAAACCCATTAAGTATAATGAGAACAAAGAAAAGATTTTTAAACCAGTCATTATTAGTTGATACAGGTTGTTAATTCAAAAGGAATACTTTATACATTATTATTTAGAAGCCTTCTTTTTAAATGAATATTCTTTATCTGAAAGTGGACCACATAGCATAGCATGTGGTTTCCATGGTAACTAACCCATCTTAAAAATATGCATAGAACTACAGATACACTGTGCTTCTTTCAGGAATGGACCATTCTTAGAAAAATAAATTACCTGTTTCAGCTTGTAATTTTGCTTCAACTTCCCTTTTCCATGATGAAGATTAAAATGACTCATTTATGTTTTTACTTTGTAAGGTGAAAATTTTAGAATTATAATGGAAAAAGAATCTGGAATCTTTTAAAGTTGTAAGCTCTATCTTTACTTGAAATGACATATTTCTGCCTCATTAAATTCATAGTAATAGTTATGCATTTTAATTTGTATAACTTACAGTTACAATGGCATATTCTTAATAGCCCTGTAAAAGAAACCACTGTTGGCTACAAATAAACTATCTTTTCATCAGGATATCTATATCAAAATATAAGGGGAATTTTCCACCACTTCAATTTGAAAAGAATATCTGTATGGTCTAGGATGGTATTAGAAGAATAAAGAATTTCCCCCAGACTTTTACAAATGACTTAGTTAGGAAATGTCTACTTACATTTCAGTTTAGAGAAATACATCAGTTAACGGTGACAAAGCATCTGAAGAAAGCAGATCATCGTCGTGATGAGTTTTATCAGAGATCTTCCCTAAAGTCCTGTTTTCTTTTCGCAAATAAAAGTGAACTGTGGAAAGTCATTTTTCCATCAGCCCTCTAGCGCCTAGAAATAACTTTGTACCCTGCATCGAAACCCTGTTAACACTTAAAACACACTTAATTCTCCTCCACTTTCCCTACAACACAAACAGCTGGGTATGTCAGGGACAGCTATCAAAGTGTGGTGTGTACACAGCTGGGGCACCAGACAGCCACTGTGATGTGACTGTGTCACTAGAAGAGGAGATGAAGAGCAGGCAGGGTGACAGTTCAGCTGCCTCATTAAGTTAGGGAAATAAAGAGTCACACAGTTTGGGTTTTCTAAGCAATTAGTTTGGTGTGACCCAAAGAAGTAAAACTCTTTACTCCTTTAGAATATGGAGTAACAATAGATACTACTTTGGTCATTTAAACATAGATATAAATATCTTTTTTTCCTGGAACTGATTACCATTTGATTTTCCTGACTAAAAGTTTCGCAGTCAATTTAGAAAAGAGAATGTAAAGGAAGAAAGGCACTTGGAAATCAGCTAACATCTAACTTACTTATATAACTCAGTCATGTCCAAATTGTTTCTTTGAGATCTCTTACTAGAATTCAGGTCCAGCAATAAAGCGACAGTGCTAGATCTTGGTGGAGTTGTTACTCAGAATATACTTTCATATGATCCATCATGTCTGAAAAGCTAGAGCACTCAAAATAGCTTTGCTCTTTGAGAAAAATGACATTCTCAAGAAATTAAAGTGAAATTTAGCTCATTAACATACAGTATACTACCTACATTTGTGAAAACTCTGATATTTGAAAATGTTTAATCCACAGGTAACAGTATCAGTTTTATGTCAGTCCCATAAGATAAATTTATAGCAAAATGAGAGTTAGGGGGAAGAGCCAAGGCTTTTCCATTGTAATTAGACACACATACGTCACCATCTTTTCCTTTTGCTGTGGCGTCTAGTGAGCTCACAGGCTAACCTCACACTTAGCTACAGGACTTTCTACGAGTACAGATGTTCCAATCGACCAACATCATCTATGGCTCAACCACTACTTTTCATCACAAAGTATGAAGTTATTATAAAATGTTGCCTATAGCCATTTTTGAATGTATTAGTTACACAAAGGAAAGTCAAACATTTTTGATAGAAAATGCTATCTGTGTCTACAAATAGGTGTACCAATAATGATCAGATTGCACGGACTGCTCAGTTAACCCTTCGAAAAATTTCAAAGGGTTACAGCAATACTTAATTCGGTGCAGTACACAAATCTAAATTTTAAATGGGAATTTATAGCTTGTGCTCATGTTAAAGTACAATTTTAAAAGTATAAATCTCTTCTCAGGAAAAATTTTAAAGTAGAGATCTACAAATTCTACATTTTAGAATGTGCAGTAGGCACAAATTCTTAATGTGAATAAAGTAAAACAACAGGTTGATTTACCTACTTACTAGGCAAAAGTTATTTAATAATGATCAGAATTATGACTGTCTGTTTAAAATATCAAAGATACTCAGTACACCAATGTTATGCAAAATCCATAGTGCACATATAAGTGATTGGTTTAGCCTACTACTAGATATTGCTAATAACTCTCTCCAAGGATGCTGTCCTGAGGAGGGCTGACAGTGCCTGCCAGTTTCCCTGATTCTTAGATCTGTTTATCCTGCGGTAGGTCACATGGACATTCCAAGGTACTGAAGCCACCTCTGGTGTGGATCACAAAGGCTCCACAAAACTGTCTTTTGGTATTCCTATATAACTCTTATTCAGGCCGTTCACAGATAAGAACAAAAAAATCTCTAAAACGTTCATCATCCTAAATTGACAACTGACAACCACAAGTCAAGGAAACATGTTTTATTTTCCTTCCAATTCAACATAATAAATTCATTATGTGACAATACAAAAGCAAAATAAAAACTGCATATAGAACTGCCATACTAGACAAAGCTTTGTAAGATGATATTTATAAATTTTCTTTATATTCAAATGAGATTGAATCAATCAAATCATTCTCCAATTTCAGTAAGAGAGGATTGGCAAATGAAAAATATTTGACAAAATCAAAGATTTTTTATGTGTTGATTTCTATCAACCTGGATGCTTTTTCTAGAACATGAGTCTAGACAGACCCAGACTGAACAAGTTCAACAATGGTGACAAAATTTGATGTGCATTTTAGCAAATATAATCATCACATGATAACATATCTTGCCATTAAAAAGTCTGGAGAAATGCAGCATACATTAGAATAATTAGTTACTAGATGAGGGTCATTGCTAACTGCCCTTATATGTAATATGGGTGCCATCATTGTCTTAGAAAAGGGGACTGATAGGATAAAACTTAATTTGTTATAATTATAATGCTATTCACCAAGAGGAAGTCCTAGTTGGCAAGACGCACATTGCACAGGGTAACCTCACAGTAATGGTTGTCTTTCAGCATGTAATACACTACATATTTGGAAGGAGTTGAAATGATTTAGTTTTGATTATTATCCTCATTATCAGAGTCTGATGGAAGAGAGCAGCGAACAAAGCCACTGCATTCAAAACAGACAGTGCAGGGCTGTTCTGTAACTAAGAACTGCAAGTAGTCCTTCTTCCAAAATGGCCTCCAATCTAAACCAGATGAGGCAAATTTAACTGAAAATCAAATCTCTCTGGAAATGAAAAATTATACAATGTAATACCTAAGGTATATGAGGTCTTTTCTGCATCAAACACCACAGGGACTTTTGTCATCTTCTATTTTGAGAAACATTAAGCTGTTTTGTGTATATTTAATTCGTGAATGGAATTTAGTACTTCAAAGGTATTACACATTAAATTTTTAGGCCACAATCATGAAAAGACATAATATAAAAATTTAAGAGCTACCTGAAGGAAACTGAGTTCATATCCTCAGTGAATCACCAGAGACACACCTTATTAGTATTTTGGTATGCATAGATTTTTAAAATGTAGTTATTAATAAAAGTTCTTTAAGATTGTATTCTCCAAACACAACTAGGTAACAATGTGTGCCAAGATAGTTTTATTTTGCATAGGAATGAATTGGGTCTGAGTTTGCATTGCTTACTGCATTCCCATGACAGCAATCCAAATTATTAAAACGCTCTAAGAAAGACACAAAATATGAGAAATCCCCGAAACCAAAGCATCTGAATATGTCACAGAGTCTTTCCAGTTAACACTGGGATGAGCATAAACCCAGGGAACAGCCATATTGGACCATTCCTGTGGCTGAATTACACATAACAGTTCTAAAATTTCCCTTTTGTTATGATCAGATGAACCGCACCCTACATGGCAGATACAGCATATGCAAAAATCACAAAGATTGCCTATAAATTTGGTCTCTGGTGTGTCAGTTTTCCACCACAGCACCAAAATAGTGGGCATTTAATCAAACTAATGGATTTTATTGTATCTATTATGTAATTTTTCAATGCAAACAGATCCCGTACTGACCCAGACCTCTTGTTCCTTATGGGAAGACAATGGTAAGGTTAACATTACATATGAAGAGAAAACATGTTCAAAAATATTCTTTAAAAAATCATATGACTGACAATTACAAGAAAGCATATATTTTCTAAGGGTTCTAATGAGGTTGTTAGCAAAAATATAATGAATGTTGTTAGAAACCATATGATTATCTTGCAGCCATGCGTACTACATTAATCACCTTTCAGAAAGTATATGACAATAAAACAATCAAAATATACTTTCCCCATAAATGTATATATTGACAGAAAATCTGCACCAAGTATACTCCTATTGTACCAGTAACTCTCTGAAATAAAAGACAAATCAAGGTCAAACGAAAAACAACCAAGCCCAGTCTTTCTTTACCGCCATGGTTCGCCACTTAAAAAATTAACATCTTCTTTAATTAGGAATATTTTGATGTTTAAGTAATTACAAAATTGCTTAAACACATACCATAACAGAAGATTTATTTTGTTATTTGAAAATTATATTATTTTGGAAGGAAGGATAACCAGGGCTTCTCTGTGCTGTCATTAGCATGTTTGAATTTCAATGGCAAAAGAGGTCTTTAGACCTAGTAGATGATATGGTTTTATTAGAAGAGAAAATTATCTTTTCATTGTTGTCAATTGCTCTTCAATTTTTCTTTAATAAAATTTCACAGCAATCTGCTCAAGAGGATATACTACAGGGCCTTGATTATATATCCCTTAAAGAATGTATTGTACAACAAAGATACATACCCAATACGATTTTTTTATCTGAAATTTATAAAGAAAATTTTCCATGCTGACAGTGCACATTTCATCCACAAGTTTGAAGAGTCAAATGCTACCACAGCTGGGGGTTATTCTGCCAAATGGCTTCCAACAGGGACTACAGAGATGGAGGCTAGGAGGCATGTGTGTGTGCATGCAGGAAAAAGCAACAGACCTGATGGGAAAGAGCCCTTCTCTGGAGTCATTTTTATCAATTACCATCCAAGTAAGCTAATCAAACATAGAGTCTGACGGAAAAAAGCAACAATAGGCAGAAAGCAAATATTAAAGCAGCTGCTTGATTGCCTTCAGAGATTAAAACAAAAAGCCAGGGGTGAGGCTAATATATTTCTTAGGGATTTTCTAAGGCTGAGGGGAGGGGTAAGGGGCATACCTTTAAAAAAAATCATGAAAGGAACTGAGACAAGATTATAAAAAAGGGACCAAGTTATAGCGCGCCATGGGATTTTTAATCTGGCTACCTGTGGTTTCTGTAGTTAAAGCCTTATTCATCCTCCAAACGGGGTGGGGAGAGGGTGTGGGCAGGGGGAAAAAACAAAAAAAAAAATCACATTTATATGTCAGTTTTGCAAATGATCAAACAGCGTGCATCAAGAAGAAGAAAACAAAAAACGCTGATGACTTTTTAAAGATAGACACCCGTTTTAGCAAATATTATTGATAATTACCTGTGCATCTCGTTTCTTGGACTCTTGAATTTGATTTTCGTGCTCCATATTGGCAGCGCGAAGCTGTTTCTCCAGGTTTTCGATTTCCCGTTCATGGTCTCGGACTAGGCTATCCTTCTCTGCGTTATGCTGCTGTAATAGGTGCGTCTTCTCCTGTTCATGCTCCAGCTTCAGCTCTACTATCTGATTGGACAATGAGGAGGACAGTTCATCAACAGAACATCCTTGTCGTCATGACAACTCATGTACAGCTTAATTTTTCTCTAATTTGTCCAAATTGAAAATTTTATTTTTGTATCATTATTACCTCACCCTTAAAATACCTTCATTTGATGGGGAGCATTTTTTCTAAATTCCTAATATTCAAGATACTTGTCATATTCAGGAAATCCTTTGCAATCTGTTGACACTAATGTCTGAATATTGAAAAGATTTGCATTGAATGCTAGGAATTTCCTCCCCAAGAATTGGGTATTGCTGATCAGCAATGGTTGCAAACGGTTAATAGTCAGTACGCTTTGCTTTCTGCTTGAATATATACATGTAAAAAGCAGCAATTAAATCGATCAGTTCCCTTTATGATTTTCCAATAAAAGATCTGAGTTAAATATGCATCTGGATTATTGTATATACAGTTGTCTTTTAGAAATAAAATGATAAATTTCAAAGCTCTATTATCTCTCTGTCAGCTACGGTATACCAACATAAACAGATGTTATGTCTTCCAGAAGGGCACCTGCTGTGCTGCAAGCCTGCGCCATGATTTCATAAAAAGCATTCTCTTCTCAGGATCCTTTCCCAGTCCACTCCACACTGGAGACTGTGACCTTGGCCAGTCTTAGCCTCTCCCTGCTAGACTGAATGGCAGCCTGAGACCAAGGGCCTGGTTGCCGCAGCTTTGATACTAATCCTCCCAGACTGTGCACAATGGCACCCTACCTGGCCTGCAAACTATAGCCGGCCAGGCTGTCTTTGAAGCAGGTGATGAATAGGGGACTGCAGGAAGCCAGCTTCCCCAGTGAACTCCAGGCCACACAGCTGCTAACAACAGTCACTTGGATTTTTCTTCAGTTTTGGTGGATTTCGGGGAGGGGGTGCTGTTATTTAGAATATGTTGTGTTATTTTCTGCGTGAGAATCCATCTTCAAAAAAGCTAACAGTAGGAGCCTGCTCCAAATCGATCTTGTTTCCTGCCCTGAATCATCAGACTACCTTATCTTAAAGCTACAGCAGTCATTTCTCCAGCAAAGCACACACACAGCACTAAGTCTCAGAAGTCATTTTCCTGCAAAATTTTAGGCTTTCATTTCCTAATCACAAATCAAGTGTCAAAACATAAACTAAGTTTGCTTTAGATTAAAACATATGTTTAAAAATATTTAGAGTTGGAAATCAAAAGTAAATTTATAATCACTCATAAATTTGTTATACTGTTTAGAAGAAATGTATGCTAATGCACGAACAACTTGAACATACCACTTATAAGTATGTTACAACTGTGTATAAATAATATTGAAAACGTGTTTTTCATCCGAGACCAAAGATGCATTTTAGTGAATTCATTTAAAATTTGGGTGTTTGCCCTATCCTATTCCAGTGTTAGCAGTAAAGAGAAAAAAAATGGTTTTTAAAAATAATATATACTAAGTAACCAAGTAGTAAATAAAAGTTTTTTAGTATTTAAAATAAACAGATATGTTTTACTCTGTGATCCATACAACTAAAATACTAATCCCAACTGAAGAGAAAGATTAAAAAGTGACCATTGCTGGAGCAGATTTTCAGCAGCTAACTATGAATTATTGAACTGGAATATCTTTAGTTCTTAGACACATTATTATTTCTACTCAGTGTTATAATATCAAGTATCATTATAATAAAATTTAAAAGATTTATCAAAATTATTCAAGCACATTCTATAATGAAGTAAAGCAGAAAGAGGCATAGAAAGTTCTACTTGGATCTTTGAGAACTTTTTAAAAATTGCAAGAATGGTTCTGACTTAAGATTGATAGAGAGTAGAATATTTATAAGTAGCCAAATAGCCTGGGACTAGAAGGAAAGAATTACAGAATATTTTCCCTCAAGGACATAAGCCAAGAAATAGGACTGAGGCCACTAGTAATAATGTCCCTTTATTTTACAACAGTTTTGTATACAATGTATGGGGTTATAGTCACCCCATTCCTTCTTGGTATGCCTCCTCCTTTATTTTGAATGTTGTCTTCTTCTCACCTAGTCCCCAAGTGGCTACATTTGAGATAATGACATCCCTCTGTCGGCAACCATTTACAGTCATTAGCTCTTAAGAGATAGGCCATATGGGCACCACCTCTATTCATGATAGGAAGCTGGAGGGACAGTCTTGTGTACACAGGTTGCTAAGTATGTGTCGTTGCAATTCACTGAATTTGAGGCTTGTCTCATGGGCAGGAATATACACCTGATACTATAAACCAGGTCGGAAGTCTACGGCTGTGGAAGACATGAACCCATTGTTTCCCTAAGTGAATACACAGCCAGACAGTCATCTAAATGTTTATACCTGTAGCCTGCTGCAGCTTTTAGCCTGGAACAGAGACTGTCTGCAGAGGGTTGCAGTCACAGCAAAGACTAACATGTCGTCAAAGTTCTGAGAAAAATAACTAAAGAGCACTGTGCTGACTAAGACAACTATTTCACCCACACATTCCTACCCCCAAGTCCTGTGGCACATTACAGAAGGGAGGCTGGAAAGAATTCAGGACACAGAGGATGGAGAAGATTATAATGAAATGCTACCATTCAGGTACGACACTACTGAACTCTACGATCCAGTAATAAATGATCCCACACAACTTCAGTAGCTCTCTGACCTCAGTATTCTGAAGTGTTCTATAGCCTGTTCAGTTATTTTGCATTGGTCAAATATGTTTCTTCACAAACATTAAAAAGAAAGGGAAAAAGAAATAATTAATAGAATTTGAACTGTAGAAATATATGTTCATGAATTGTTAGTTTAATATTTTGCTAAGGCCTATTGCCCAGTGAGTCTTCTTAAGGTATAAACCTTTGGGTTAGTGAGGCCTGGTAAATGCCAGAGTTGAGGACTGTCTGCTCAGTTGCACACTATGTTGTTAATTTCTGGATGTTATGAGTTTCTTCTGAATTCAGCTGAGGTTTCTTCCTGGTCACATTCTTCTGTCTTCTCTAGATAAATGGCAGAGTCCACAGGAAAGGTCCGGATGTTCTGGGAATATTCTAACAATGATATTCACAGTCACAAAGGCCATCAGTTGGGTAGAACTGTGTTAGAAACCAAAGCTTTGCTTCAAGTATGTGATATAGAGGTCCTTCAGACTCTTGTGTGCTCCTTTACTTAGGAGCACAGCTCACAGGGAAACAGCATACCTTCCTTATTTTGAACTGCTGGATACTTGGAATCAAGCAACTAAGTCTAATAGAGCTAATGAAGATGAGGTGTCATATGGCAGAAAATGCATAGGTTGTAAAATCAGATGACATCCACATGGCTGAATACTGAGTGCTCAGTGAGCTTCTAAGTCAAATGAGGTGCAGAGACTGGGCCTTTGAACATGTGAAGGGGAACAGGATATACAGTGACAAAGATTGGCTACAGAAGTTCCAACAAACAACCACAAGGGTTTCAGATTTTGAATCTAAAAGGACCAAGACATGGTCAGATAAAAATTATGTTTGGACATCTATAAAACATTGTATCAAGAATAAAATGACAGAGCTGGAGTGATGGATCAGGGGTTAGGAACTCTTCTTACTCCTCCAAAAGACCTGGGTTCCATTCCCAGCACCTGATGTGGGATTCCCCTCTGTATGTTGTGAATATCACTGGTTAATAAAGAAACTCTTTTGGGCCTATAGCAGAGCTATAGTGGAACAGAGATAGGAGGGGAAAACTAAGCTGAATGCTGAAAGGAAGAAGGCAAAGTCAGAGAGAAGCCATGCAGCCCTGTTGAACACAGATGGCCAGAACTTTGGCCTGAACTTTACCTGGTAAGCCACAGCCTCATTGGTGATACACAGATTACTAGAAATGGGTTATACTAAGATGTAAGAGTTAGCCAATAAGAAGTTAGGGCTAATGGGCCAAGCAGTGTTTTAAACAATATAGTTTCTGTATAGTTATTTTGGTTCTAGGTAGTCAGGACGAACAAGCAGCCTACTGCTACTACAAATTTGTGCCAATGTGACCAACAAAATCCACATAAACAGATTCAGACATAAAAGACCTCTAAATGAGACAGAGTGTTTAAAAAATGTACTAGGCTTGGGAGAGAGAAGAAAAAGAGTAAAGAGACTGTATATTCAATATAAGAGACTATAGACAGAAATAGATTAGAGTAGTAAAAATAATAAAATAAATATTAAAATTGTAGAAAAAGTAAAATAAGCCATGAAAAGGACACGGAGAATCTGGATTATGTGTATTATTGTGTTTTCTTTGAATTTTTGGACTGCAGAGAGACATTTGATTCTGGGGATTGCTAAGTTATATCAACATATATACTTTAAAGGTATCTTGATTTCAAAATATGGAAATAAGGATATGTTACTTTTGAAAAGAGGTTCTTCTTTTGTTTCCACAGAAGATGAGCACCTATAGAATCCTTCTAGACTAATGTGGTTTGATGGACCAAGACCACCTGAAAGGTTGCCTTGAACACCCCTCAAAAATTACTTTGCCCAATAAACAGCAGGAAGAAGTTTGGAAAGAATTATGCCCATATTCCCAAATATTGTCTATAAATGTTTGTTTACATTTAAAGGGGGATATGCTATAGAGATTTGCATTGGTATGGATCTTGATTTATTGATACAAATGGAAAATGAATTTTGTTATATGTATATTTCTACTCTTGATTAAGGTATTGTATTTGTGCAGCTTATTTAGAAATGTAATGTATAATTAAAAATATAGGTTAATAGATAATCATCTATAATAGTCAAGCTTGTAGTCATGTTAGATTTTCTAGATGTACAGAGATAAATTTCAGGTAGACAGGCATTCTTCAAACCTTTCAAAGACTAAAGAATATGGCATTCAAAATATTTAAGAACTTAGGATTCTTCATGACAGTGAGACACATCTGTTCCTGACAGCATCAAGCTACTTCAAGAAGATAATGGGCGTTGAAGAGGCTCCTTATGGAGTTTGTTAACCATTTTGGCAAGAAACTGCTCTTGCCTGGACTGCTTGATGAAATGGACATGCAGGAGCCATAGAGAAATGATTGTTGAACTTGCCTAAAGGTGAGATAATCCTTCAGGGTTTCTGCTTCATAAAAGAGTCTGAAAGCCATTCTGCAGGCTACAGAAGAAAGTGACTGACAAACTGCCAATATAGGCAGAACTGTCTTTGAAATTTCCTGCTTCATGGAAAAGGCTGCTGGATACTACGGGACTGTAGGCTGAAGATGGATGCCCCAACAGTACAGAAGAACTTTGGGTGACTGTCCAGGCAATGAGATGTCTAAGTTTTAGAAGTTGCTTATAATGCACTTCCAGTTTACTTAGGTAATATATCCTTCTGGAGTCTTTGATGGAGTCGAAGAATTGATAGTCATAGTTTTTCTTACTTATGATAAAAGATAAAGTAGATATGAATATTGTAACTGTAATTCTTACTTGGTACCTGTTTTGTTATATGTAATTTTACTATGTTGAAGATAAAGCCTTTTTATTTAAACCGAAAAGGGAAGGTGATGTGGGATTCCCCTCTGTATGTGGTGAATATCATTGGTTAATAAAGAAACTGCTTTGGGCCTATAGCAGAGCTATAGGGGAACAGAGATAGGAGGGAAAAACTAAGCAGAATGCTGGGAGGAAGAAGGCAAAGTCAGAGAGAAGCCATGTAGCCCTGCCAGACACAGACACCCTGAACTTTACTTGGTGATACACAGATTACTAGAAATGGGTTAAACTAAGATGTAAGAGTTAGGAAATAAGAAGTTAGAGCTAATGGGCCAAGCAGTGTTTTAAATAACATAGTTTCTGTGTGTTTATTTTGGTTCTGGGCGGCCGGGACGAACAAGTGGCCTGCTGCTAATACAAGCACTCACATGGGTAGTGCACAAGCACTTATATCTCCAGGTCCAGGGGATCCTACACCCTCTCCTAACTTTTACAGGCACTACCACCCTCCCACACATGACATACCTTAACATGGACATATAACTAAAAATAATTTTAAAATAAGTATTTTTAAATGAAAAAAATTCAGCAAAATCAAACAAAAAAAAAAGAAAGAAAAGAATCAATAAGAAAGAAGGAATGGCCTTCATGATGGGGGGGGATTAGGAATAGTTATGGGAGCATTTAACAAGAACACAAGTACAATAAAAGAAGAACTCAAAACTCAGAAGATAAAAAAAGAGAATTAAGTACAGGTCGAAATAAATCCATTGTAAAACTAACCTGAATTAGATACAATCATAAGCAGTATACGCCTGGCTGAAAACCAAACTGGTGATGCAGACAAAAGGATTTAGAAAATCATAGCAAAGGTGCAGGGAAGAATAAATACGGAGAAAGGAAAAAGAAAATAAGAAATCTATGTAGTGCACAGGTATGAAAACTGAAAATTTCCCTATAATAAACCAAGATGAAAATGCACACATCAAAAGTGCATACTGTGCCTGAAGAAAGTTACAATTAAGGAAAAGCATGGCTCAGGGTTGTCACTAGGTTCAAACATGGATGACCTCAGACACAAACCTGTCTTAAAACCAGTAAGAGTTGCAGGGAAACTTTTGAGAAATTAAAAATTGATAAGAAAAGCTAAAAAGCAACACTAGGATCAAAAGACAACCAGGAACTTTACACAAAGCATTGGGGAGAAAGAAAGGCTAGTCAGCTAGCATGGTGTTCAGTCAAGCCATTCTTTATAGATATGCAGTTATTATGGGCCCACCACACAGTGACCACACTGTGAGCTGTTCACTGATGAGATCTCATTATACTAGAACCTCTAGGAAACTGCTTTAAGTAAACCCAAATCTATATAACTGTAGGAAGGGCAAGAGGACAGAACATCTGTTAGAGAGCTCAATAATGGACAACCAATGCCATAAGTGACAGACTGGAAGACTCAGCAAAGAAGGCTATGCAAGTTAAGTTTCATATTGGGGAATAACTAATGTCCTTAAAAATATTTAAAGCACTGAAACCTCAATGTATTATAATAAAAATTTCTTAATATTCTAAGAACTCATCTCTTACATGAAGAAATAGCTTTCTAAACTTCAGAAATGCTTCAATTTCTTTTAGTCTTCATCCAAACTCACATAAAATTACATTTTACTTTTGAACAAAATTGGTAAGTATGGCATGGTCTTGTTCTAAAAATCTGTTTTGTCTCTAACCTACTTATCCCTAAATTTATGAACCTCTTATGAACTTTACATATTGACACCATTAACGATAGTCATTTTGTCAGACAATAGTGGCGCATGCCTTTAATCCCAGCACTTGGGAGGCAGGGGCAGGCGGATCTCTGTGAGTTTGAGGCCAGCCTGGTACACAAGAGCTAGTTCCAGGACAGGTTCCAAAGCTACAGAGAAACCCCTGTCTTGAAAAATCACACACACACACACACACACACACACACACACACACACACACACACACACACACGTCATTTCTGCAGGATCTGAATGAAGTTAGTTCACATGTCATGTAACGACAGCTCTTTTTGGAAGAATATTTTCATATGGTGGTTTTACAAGAGTCTTTAACAAAGGACAAAGGATGAAGCCTCCCTCCAAAGCAATGTTTTAAGGGTCTGTAAACTCACTTAGATATGATATCTAGATAAAAGACCATGATTTTCCACTTAAGTGGGACACTAATGTATGTTCACCAACTCTGGACTTTGCCCTCATGGTTTGCAAGCCAATTACTCCTCTCATTGGCTATGTGTTTATTTTTCCCCTGGAATATCCGTCTGTCCATTGTCACTAGACCCCTCTGTAGGGAAAGACACCTAATTTGCAGGTTTATCTGATTACTGTGACAACAATTGTTTTTGTCTTGCATCAGACACTGAGCGTCCTTGTGCTGCATATCATTGTTGATCCCTACCATGCTGTTGAAAACAGGCAGCCCAGTTCCAAAGCACCTGTCCTGTATTTGGCTCCTGGAACACTAAGGATCCAAAATATTAAACAATTGTTTAATGGCATCAGTGCCCTTGCCAAGAGTGAGGCCCTCTATTGGAGGTAATGTCATTGAGGCCCTCTCCTGGGGCAGGCTTTCTGGGCTAGGGTAGCAAAAACACCCTGGTATTTTCATTTACTGATAGTGTTGATTCTGCCCAGTATTTTGTCAGGCAGTTCCGTACTTCCACTATGGATGGGTCAGTGTAGCTGGAAGAGTAATGAAGCCCACTAACCATTAACCAATGGTATTCACAGCATACAGAGGGGAATACCATATCACCTCCCCTTTAATAATAGTCCCTTCTGTATGCTGTGGATAACATTTGTTAATGTCTTGGGCCTGTGCAGGGAATAGAGTAGGTGGAGAAAACTAAACTGAATGCTGGGAGAAAGGAGGTGGAGTCAAGGAGAAGCCATGTAGCTCCACTGGAGACAGATGCCAGAACTTTACCTGGTAAGCCACAGCCTCATGGCTATACACAGATTACTGGAAATGGGTTAAATTAAGGTTTAAGAGTTAGCCAATAAGAAGCTAGAGCTAATGGGACAAGCAGTGTTTTAAATAACATAGTTTCTGTGTGGTTATTTCGGGGCTGAGCAGCCGGGAACCAACAAGTGGCCTCCTTACAACAGTTGTGCATATGGGCACACATGCACTAGAGGATAACTTGAAAGGTTCTGTTCTCTTCTTCCACCATCTAGGTCCTGGGGATTGAACTCAGGTAGTCAGCCTTGGTGGCAAGAGCCTTTAGTGCTGAGCTAGCTTGCCAACTCTGTCTACATTTCTTTTTAATGACAAATTAAAATCAGTTTAATTATTGTGGGTTCCATCAAAAATTAATCATCACACTGATAGTTCAAGGGATAGTTTGCTTTAAGACATCAGTCACTCAAGACAGGGGTTTTTCTATAGAGCCTACCAGGCAACATTTCAAAACGATGCCACAGTCCACTTGAGGGCTCTTTACGGAAACTCTCATTTCTTGGTCATGAAATTCAGTAATACTTTTATACTCTTGGTAAGACATGATATAAAGATTCACACTAAGAAACAGAATCCTTATTCTTTCCATTACTGAGACATAGACCTAACATCATCCTCTAGTTATATCTCTGAACAATTTGTACATTCAAAATACCACAACTAAAATGTTAAAATAAGTTACTAAATTCTCTCGAATTCTAGACATCCAGCTAAAGCAGAATAAAATTTACTTTAACACTGGCACAATGTCCCTAAACTGATCTTATGTCCTTACAAATGGTGTTGGAATCTTTTAAAATCATTATATGATACAAAATATGCTACTCTATTACATGAGAAAATTACTTCCTTGAAAGTGTCCTTCCTTCAGGACACATACAATCCTTTCAGTGTCTTTGGAGTCCTAGTAGATTAGTATTCCTCCCAAGGAGAGTAAGTAATGTCTATACCTTCTCCTATGGTCCCAACGGCAAACTGGGGCACAATTCCACCAAAGTTTACACTGAACAGTTAAAGGGTTGCTTAAAGGTGTGTGGGTACTCCCCCCAACAGGCTTTACACACAGGGATGAAGGTTTTTTACAGCTGTACACAGCTGGGGCTCACCTAGCTTAGTCTTTTCTGGCCTATATACTCTACCCCCTCCCAGAGGCCAGGGTAATTGAAGGAGCAGCAAGACAGTCGGATGAGGGCTTATGACTCTCTTCATCCTTCAGTGAGGAATTCAGGAAGGATTTTCTGTCTCAGTGATGCTCAAGTTAAGTGGAACAAAATTAGTTAAGAATTCACCTTTGTAGGTAGAGCTCAACTTCGGGATGGGGACCATGTCTCAACTTTAAATTCCTATTAACTCACTTTACATCTGTCTCTTTGAAGCACATGCAGTTCTAGGTGAAGTGCTGAGTGCCTGAATCAAATGTATCACTGCTGTTGGAAGAATACTAACTAGAATAATCCAAGTTTGTCAGTCAGTATGGGATTGAGAAAAACAAGACTGGTCAAAGTTTAGAAACTCCTCCTTCACCTGCAATGCTTCATACACTTATTATAAATGGAACAATGTGGGATCCAGGAACAAACAAAAAATAAAATCAAGGTTGGTAGTGTTCACGCAAGCACGAGGACCTGAGTTCCATTCACAGAACATGTAAACAAAAGCCAGGACAGTGTCACATGACTATAATCCTTGTGCTGGAGTCGGGGACAAAGGCCAGGTGGATCCACAATGTCACTGGCCAGCTAGGCAGGACTAACAGGTGAGCTTCAGGCCAGTGAGAAACCCTGTAATAAATGAGGAACAACATCCAAGATTTGACTTCTGACCTACATATGCATGCACGTGCAATACCACACATACACACAAAAAAACAATAAGAACAAGAACAAACAGAAGTAGTCAGGTGAAGGCTACTTCCCTTTTCTCAGCACCAAACTGCCTTGTCCACTGTGGAGTCCATGCCCACAAATAGACTGAATGGCTGGACAGTTTCATTGCCGCCAAGCTGAGTCATCACCACTTACTGGGTTCATCCACTCTCTTGTAAAATAAAGATGTTGCTCTCACAAGTGCCTCATCACTCTCTGGACATTAATTTTTCGTTCTTTTGGCTCATTCTTACTTATAAATATGTCTGGAATCTATTTTATTTTTAAAATCTTTCCCCTAACCCTAGAAGACCATAGCTCTCACCTCATTTCTCCGCCCTACTCTCACTCCTCGGAAGGACTGCTCATAGCCTCTTCTCTCTCCACCCGTCCTAGCCGGCTCTTCCCACATTTTACTAGAACTGGACCAGTTGACTAAAGGTTTGCTTGCCAAAGTCAACAGGTCTCAGTTTCCAACTAATGCCCCCTCTTGGCAAGGCCTGAAACAAAAGGCTGCTCACTTCCCTTTCCTTGAGGGGACACTTGTGTGTGATTCATGCAATCATACTTGAATTCTCCTGTCACCTCGCAGGCTGTCCCTTCTAAGATGCTTCTGTTGCTGTGTCTGCCTCTTTCCCCTCTCTAACTGTTGTTATGGCCTTGGGTTAAGTTTTGGAACTTTCTCTCTATGTACTATTAATTCAATGTCTGTCACAACCACTAATCCAGTTGCCTAGTGGAAAAAATCTAGTCCCATCTAAGTTCCATTCCATAAGTACTGACAAATCCTGCTGTCATACAGAGCCCCAGTGTGACTACTTGTCATTGCCCTACTACTCCTACATGGTCCCAGCCATGGTGGTTATGTTAGCTTCTTTGTTAACTTAATTCAGTCTAGAATCACTTGGGAAGAAACAATCATTGAGAAAACGTCCTTAGCAGATTGTTCTGTGTTAGCAATTGATGTGAGAGGGCCCAAACCATCATGGGTGGTGCTGCCCGTAACTGGAAAGTCCTGGGTTCCATAAGAAAACAGGCTGAGCAAGCCATGAGATGTAAGCCAGTAAGCACCCCATCCCATGGCCTCTGTATCAGCTCCTGCCTCCAGGTTCCTGTCCTGTTTGAGTTTTGATTTCCTTCATTGGTAAATAGCAACATAGAAGTATAAGCTGTAATAAAACTGCCCCCCCACCAAGTTGTTTTTGGTCATGGCATTTTATCACAGCAATAGAAACCCTGACACTGCTCTCTTGCCATCTCCGAATGCACTTCTCTTCTGCCTCCACTACAGTAGACAGAGAAATATTTGAAAACTATAGAAGGCAGCTCTTGCTCAAATGATCCCATGGTTTCTCATACTCCAAATAAAATCCAAACTCCCATAGTCTGTTGTATCACTGGATAGGATTTGCCCTCTCCAACTTCATTCCTGCCGACCTCCCTCAGCTCACTCCACCCCAGTCACAGACTAGTCTATCCCAGCCTCAGGAAGGTTCTTGCTTCACATCCTTCAGGTCCTAATTCAAGTATGGGTTCGTTAGAGTTCTCAGTTGTCAGTCTATGTAAAAATGACTCTCTTTAAAACAGCTCTCCACTCACAGTCAGAATAGCCAGCTTTATGGATTTTGAAAACAAAGGTCACTGCCTCATCTTAAGTTACTGAATTTTCAAAGAAATTCTTCACCGCCATATCCTGAGCCTTTGGAACAACGGCTAATGCAAAGCATTTCTTCTTAAACCATGAACTAATACATGAGAAAACACTGACTCCTGTTCACATTCTAACTGAACAAGACAATGCAAAGAGTGAGTGAGCCATGTTACTACCCAGGAAGAAATATTAAATGAATCACCTCTAAAATGAAACAGATATTCCATATTCTGGTCACCGTCTTCACCCTTGCCCTCTTAATTCCTGTTCTTTTTCCCAGTCTCTAATCTAGGTGGGAAGAAAACCTTAGCCACTCCCCTATCTTTTAACAACACACACAAATAAAAGGAAAACAGAATGTTCTGACTTTCACAAAACCTGTCTCCTCACCCAGACACTTGGCCTTGTCCTCATGACCAATGCCTGTAGCCTTACTACTTGGATCTCTGAGTTTGACTATTTATGACCAGGAGTAGAGTTCATATCCTGAAGCCTGTAGGGACAGTATGTGCCAGAGGAAAACTATTTGTTATAAATTGTAGGTCTGGGGATGTAGTTCAGTGAGAGAGAACTTGCCTAGCATACATGAAAGCCTGGATTCTATCCCAGTACTGGAAATAAAAAAACAGTAACAAGAAAATCAAATATATAAGAAAAGCTAAGTGAAAAATTTTTTGCTTGTTTTTTTTTTCCAAAAAGCACGAAGTAAATAGAATACAAAGAGTAAAAAAGCAGTACACTGTAATGGATGTACTATAAATTATATACATCTAGAAATTAAAAATTATATAAAATTATATTTTGAAAAGATTTTTAGGGAGACTCACAAATTCTTGGTGACTAACAATGAAGAAACAACCTTTTCCTAACACTGTTTAGCCAGCTCTTTCTGGAAACACCAAAGTAATGCAGTAGTCCCACTCAGATGGACTCTTCTGCTCCTTTAACTCTCTAGTCTCGATAAACACACTTGCCCTATCTCAAAAGACACGCCTCCAGTTATAAGACCTCATGAGTGTATTAACAGAACACCCATGCCACCCATCCCTCTCTAGTTACAGCAGGGCCCCTGTCCCTCTGCTTCAGCCAGTAACTCAATCTGTGATTAGGCCCTGCCTACATGTCTACACTTTGTATGACCCAGGCCACTGAATGAATGAAAATCTCCCCCCACCCCACTCTCCCTCCTGTCTTCTATTTAGTGTAGAATAAACAGTCTCCTTCAACATCCCAACTGTTCTTCACTGAAAAATTCCCATTTGTGTATCTTGCAGAATAGTCAGTTTCTCTCTGCCACTGTGTTTGTTGTCAAGACATTTTGTTTCCAATCATTCAGATTATGGCCTTGCTAGAGATGGCCCCCGTGTTTGTTTTCCACAATCACTGACAACAAACACTTACTCTTTCTGAAAATTGTGATCACTTGTTTATCTGCTGAACAACATTTTTCTTTAAAGGCTTTGTAGTCTAAAGGGAAGACATAAAATAGAAGATTAAAGAGAGATAAGATAGAATTGCCAAAAACACATTTCCATGGCTCAGGAAACCCTAGCCTGCCTCACTGGCTGTTTGTTTCCAACATGAATGTCATCTGTGAAAGAACAATTAGAATTGTCTTTCTCTTCCAATGCCTCATACAGGAAAGAACAGGAAATCCTGATGGAAGCTTGGGCGTTACAGGATATTTGTAAGTATTTATCCCATGTGTTTGATGTTGCTCTTCCATATCTGTACACTCTGGGCCTGCATTCGGCCCACTTGTTCTTTGCTTTTCTAACATCATTACGCTCCCAGCAAGTTGTGTTCTATACGGGAGGGGCTCAAATCAAGCCTGGTGAAGGAAACTGAGGCCCAGAGGGCACAACTCTCTCACTTCCTCTGAATGTCAGCTCCTCATTATAAAACCTAAAGATTGACTGGGGAGGTGCTTCTGAAACTTTGCCACCGAAAACCTTCCCAGCAGTGCAAATGACTTATGCTCACATCTCCTCCCCCAGGACCTGAGGCCACAGCCCTAAGCAGAAAGCAAACTGAAAGCTTCATTGAAAATGTCCAATTTCATATTAAAATTTTGTGAGAATTTTGTATTTTACAAAGCAGCAAAGTCTATGTTTGTTTTAATATGAATATTACCTCAATAGTAAAACCATATGCTTTCTGTTAAAATAATCACATAAATCCAACACTTCCGGAGGAATATAAGGAACCTTCCACAACCCTATTTGCTAACCACCCTGCGGGGTTACTCTGCCCCAGTGAGAGAATCATGGGCTCGGGTAGAAATGCCGTAATCACGGTGTCTAAATGTTCACCTTTGAAGAGAAGAAAGACAAAATGGTAGAAAGCACGTCACACTTGAATATGAATAGGAACTGAGAAAGTAGGTGGAAGTGTATGAGAAAGTGTGGTGAGGTAGATACATAAGGAAAGACTCTGTCATGGCACACGACTAGTGTGCGTCTCTTATGGAGAAGCTGAGACCAGATGAGCAGAAAATCACAGAATGTTCAGTGTGGAAGGGACCTTCACAATGAGATAACCCCAAAAGCAAAACATGCCTTCCCAACTCTCCCAACAGATACTTGAAGATGCTCGACACTGGGAAACATGCTCTCATAGACTTTCAGTGCACATTTGAAAGTTCTTCAATAGAGAGTTACCTTGAAACAATTCCAACTGCACTGGGGTTCCATTTCTGCTCCTGGAACTCCCAGCAGCAGGTTTAGAGAGGAGGCTATGAGAACACCTCAGGTTCTAGTTTGACCCGTCACCTACTCAGTGCGAAACTACAGCTAGTGATATAACTGGACATGCTTGTACTCTAGACCTAGAAGATGGGGGAAATGAATAGAGAGCACTGTCAAGATGAGCATGTACAGGAAATGAAGACAGAACATGTAGAGAACAGAGCTTGGCCCAAAGGAGTTCTGGGGAGCTGTGGCCTACAGTAAGAATGGAAGATACTCAATTCGCTTTAGTTTTCTCTCTTCTTGGTTAGAAAATCTAATGCTTTACAAGTTCCCTCTGACATAATTTCTGACCTTGCTATATTCTATGTTCAAGTTTGTCAGGGCCCTACATAAATATGACCCAAATTTTTACTGTTTATGTGACATAAGATGTAGACAGACTAGGACCATAGCTATTTAAACATCCTGTCTTGTGGTCCTGGTCACTGTGTTTCCCTGATCTGATTCTTTCTGTCATCTTTCCTTTCACTTACCCTCAAATTTCTGCAGCTGATATTCTAAGCCAAAGCAAAGCACAGCATTTCATGTTTAATCCCAGTAAATAAGCTACTTAATTTCAGTCAATTTGAAACATCAGAAAATTGGGGGGGTTATCCTACATATTAACTCCCTGTCTGAATTCTTAACTTCAACAAGTTTGATTCTAAATCACCACTTGTGATTAAAAGAGACCTGTCTCAGTTCAGTGACTCATTTAAAGATGGCTCTGTAAGCTGTCACTTCACAGAGAAGTTTCTCATAGTGCCATCATGCTGACCCTTGTCACATTGCTCATGAAAAGCAGACAGGCCACCTCTGCTGTGAGACAATGTTCTGTACTTTGTCACTTGTATTTTAAATAAATGCTGATTGGCAAGTAGTCAAATAGGAAGTAGAGGTGGGGTGACCAGGCAGAAAGTAGAGGCAGGGCAACGAGAACAGGAGAATTCTGGGAACAGAAAGAATTAGCCTGCAGTCGTGACCCAGTCTCAGAGGAAGCAAGATAGCAAGATGTGACTACCTCGCCAAAAAAGGTACCAAGCCAAGAAAGGTATTAACACAGACAAAAATTATGGGCTAATATAAGTTATAACAGTTAATAAGAAGCCTGAGCTAACAGACCAAACAATTTATAATTAATATAGACCTCTGTGTATTTCTTTGGGACTGAGTGACTGCAGGACTGGGTGGGACAGAAACCTCAGTCAACATACTTCCACTCCCCTTTCCCTAAAATTCCACTGGCATACCTGGGTCAAAGAGGGAAATGAACTTGGTTTAGTTGGGTTAGTTTGGGGCATATTCAGGCTGACATGTTGGGTCACTAATGTGCTATCATTTCTCAAAATAAAAATTCACAGTAAAAACCTGAAATTTATAAACTGGCTTCTGGAGAATATTGTTCTAACCAATAAATTTTTCTGCTAAGAAAATTTTCAAAGTTTTAAAGCTACCACATTGACCATTATTTGGCTAAAATGTATATTATATATGCCCCTACATCTTTCCATCAGCCTCCAATCACAGGCTACACTGCTTACTATAATATTTGATACTCCATTTTCCTAAATGCCTCTCTTACACCACTAGGATTATGGAATAATTCTCCATTTCTCAGTAGACCAAGCATATTACATTAGAAATAGACATTATTAAGTTGGTATGTTTCCAAATGACTTTTAGATGCCATTACATAATAATCAGAAATTGGCTACACCATTCTTCTATTATGCAACTCCTTTTAAAAATCTGATTTGAAAAATAACCTTTGTACTGAACCTTACAGTTTGAAAATAGCATGTTATCCAGATTTTGGTGCCTTTGAAAACAATCCACTAATGTTTTATCTTTTCTTTTCAGATTTTAATACTTATTTTTATAATATGTACATGTCTGTGTGTATGTGTATGATTTTAATTTATTTTCTATTCATTAATATGCATTTATCACTTAAAGTAATATAATACGAATGTTCTATATTTTTCTATAGCTTCTTGTCCTTAATGGTTCTAATGTCTTAAGCATCTATATAAAGCACATATTGATTTGTTAATTTCAAGTAAAATGGGTTACCTAAGGCATGATGGGAAAGTCTGCATTCATTACACTTCAAACCTACAAATCTGTGTTCACGCCATAGAAGTGTGTAGTCTTTCAAATTTTTTTTACTAAATTTGTATGTCTAACAACACGATATAGATATCCTTTAATTTTATACAAATGAGATAATCTACAAGGTGTTCTAAATGTAATTTATTCCTCTTATCAAATAGTTTGCATGTTTTGACATAGGATTGCACCAGATAGATTTAGTGTGATATATTTCATTTGTAACTTTCTATTACTCCAAATAATCTACAGACACACACACACACATATTTTGTACATATGTGTAAATACTTCATAGGGGAGGTTCATCTCCTCCTCTCTTCCATTTGATCCAGTCCACTTATTTCAGCATTCTTATAATTTAACACACAATTTAACTTGGGACTCTGAGCAGGTCACTTCACAACTAGGATTAATAATATAGAGTTATAAGCAACAATTTTTCAATAGAGAACATATTTAAAGTCCAAAATTATATGATAGATTCTAGAGAAATAACAAAAAAAAGTGATGTGGGCTAAAAAGATGTAAAGCCTTGAGCACAGGTTAGATGTTACAGGGCGGGCATGAGTTGCCTGTTCCAAACAGAGAAGGATTGTCAGATTCTAAACAGGAAAGACCAATGCACTCTTTTTCTAACTAGATGCGATCATACCATCCCTATGGAAGTAACTCAGGCAATTATTTTTGCTAATATATTAAGATTAAAACAACAACCCTCAGGACACATATCAGATCAGGTGTGCTTTTTACTGAATTCAAGTAAACCACTAATTGCTATCAATTAGTAGAGGAAATAAAATCCAGTGATCATAAGGGATTAATTAGTTTTGATATAGTACCTGCTTAATGGAGCTTAAAGTATAATTTAAAAATTATTCTTACTTTAAGATTCCAAAGATTTAAATATCTTTAGAAATAAATTTATTAACCTGTGTTACAAATCCAATTAATGCTTTTCCAGATGTTAAATACAAGCAAATTAGATAAATAAAAAAAATTAGTAGTAGTTAAATATTCTGAAAGACTTTTAAAAAGAGAAGAGCTTTTGATTTTTAAAATCTAAAATCTTTCCACTGTAGTTTGGGTCTACTTCCCTGCTCCCACACTTGGAATTTTCTCCCTAAATTTCTCTAACTGGTCTGTCAGTTTTCTTCCTCCCAGTTTACTCTCTTCTTGGGGTCTTGTAACTTGCTGTTCCCTCTAACTACAATGCTGTGCCTCAAAGACCTAAAAATTTCCTGTGGTGTTATGAGGCCTCTCAAGGGGGGATTCGGGCTTCCCTGATCACCCACATAGCCATGCTGCTGTGCTGGTAATCAGGCTCCTGCCCTGAGATGGCGAAGCCTATGGGCATGCTCTTTCTCCTTTCTACTCTTCAGAATCACATCAACTCTTATCCATATGCTGACGGCCTCCTTGACAATGACTAGTGCTGCTAGCAGAGGCAGACACAGGGCAGGGACCCAGTGCCACCCTGTAAAGGAGTGAGCAAGTCATCCTAGGGCTAGAGGGAATCAAGACCCACAATACAGTTCACAACTAAATAGTCAGAATAACAAACGACCTGAATAGGCTTCAGTAGAATATTTAAACTTTTGTGTCTGTGTTTCATTACACTTTATTAAATATTTTAAGTACATTAGTGGTTGTATTTTTATTTACAGAGATTTCTCTGATAAGAAGAGATGATTAAAAGAGGGTTATATGCCTATCAAAAATTAACTGGTATCCTGAAAACGAAGGGCTGACCTGCTGCTCATATCTCTGCTTGACGTCTTCTAGCTGCCACAGAAACTCCTTGGACTGCTTCTCGCGGAGAGACTTGGATCTAGTTAGGTCTGCTTCCACCTTTTCCATCTGGGAAGTTAAAAAACAAATTTTAAAAAACCTTGAATTTCATAACTTAAATTTTGCCCATCCTTTAAAATACCAGACCTTAAACACCTCAAAAATCAGTAATGAAAGGAAAGTTGATAAAATAATTAAACATATGACAATTTATTTTAGTATATTTTAATAGTTTCAAGAGGGAAATTAAAATTAGTACATATTTGACTATGTTCTATTGTTCTACTATGGTCTACTGCTATAACAACATTAAAATATACTATATTAATGAAATAAAGAAAAATCTATGTAATCACAAGACTTTAAGGAAGAGCATTAGACAAAATTCAAAATTCATTGTTGCCAGGCAGTGGTGGTGAATGCCTTTAATCCCAGCACTTGGGATGTAGAGGCAAACAGATCTCTGTGAGTTCAAGGCCAGCCTGGACTACAGAGTGAGTTCCAGGACAGGCTCCAAAGCTACACATAGAAACTCTGTCTCAAAAAGCCAAAATGAATGAATGAATGAATGAATGAATGAATAAATAAATAAATAAATTCAACGTCTTCTTTCCTTTTAAAATGTGGTTTTCCTATATTTAGCCTAGGCTGTCATGGAACTCAAAGTCCTCCTGATTCAGCCTCCCATTACCAGGATTATAGGAGTAATTAATAGCTTCTGAAAGCCAACATTCAACATTCAATTTGTCAGAAATTCTTGACAAATTAGACAAAGAAAGAATGTACTGCAGTATAATGATGAGGTTAATAAGCTCCAAACTAGCATCATAGCAAACTGTGGAAAACTGAAGCTTCTTCCTCTAAAAGAAGGCACTAGACAAGGATATCCATTTTCACCCTTTCTCCATGGTTCTGGAGATAGATAGAGCAAGGGCTTGCTGAGACAAATGAAATCATCACTGATCTTGCAAATAGAAAACCCCAAAGATGTCACTAAAAACTTTCAGAACTAACAAATGAATTTAATGAAGTTGCCAAATATAAAGCAGCAGTCTAAGACCAGGAAGGTTATTATAGATCACCACAAAAGAATTAAAGAAAACAACACAACTTAGAAATGTAACAAAATCTAATGATTAGACATAACTTTAAACAAACAGATAAAGAATGTATGTATCAGAACTATAAAGTGCTGACAAAAGAAACCAAAGAAAATAATTCAATATAAAGATACCCTGTGTTCTTTGCTTAGAATAATTGTTTTTCAATGTTTACACAAATCAAAGTAATCCATAGATTCAGTGAAGTCCTTATCAAATTCCAATATCCTTTTTCACAGAACTGGATATAGGAAGCCTAAAATTTGCAAAGGACCATTAAAGTTTCCAGGCACCTTAAGCAATTTTGAGCAAAAAGAACAAAGCTGAAGCCATCACACTATCTGACATCAAGATATACATTGAAGCTACAGAAATCAAAACAGCATGACATTGGCATAAAATCAGATACACTGACTACTGTTATATGAGTCTAGAAATGAACATGCTGTTGATTTTCACATGCATGCCAGGATCTCACAGACAGAAATTTCTTCAAAAGATGTATTTGAAAAATTGTCTGTCGACCTTAAGAGTGTGGAACTTGATTCTTTCACACAAAATACACAAAACTCAAAATGGGTGAGGGATTTAAACATTATACCTGACAACGTAAAACTATAGGAATTAATATATGAACAAAGATTCTTGGCATTAGCCTTAGCAAAGATTTCCTGGTGCAGCAACAAAATGAAGAGTCAACAAAGCAACAGTAGACATAAAAGCAAAGGTTCCTTTACAGCTGCTGTGACAATCCAGTGAAGAGACACTTAGACAGTGGATGGAGTGCGTTTCACAAAAGGTCACTATCAAAACACAGCAAGGAACCCTGTCATTTAAAATCAGACAAAGGTCTTGAACATCCAAATGGCCAGCAGATTCATGAAAAGAATGTTCAATAATACTAACTATTAAGAAAATACTAAATTAAAAACATAATTAGCATCTTAGACCCATCAGATCGATTATTATTCAAAAGATAAAGATAGCGCTGAGAAGAAAGCAAAATAAAAGGAAATTCTGAGACTGTCGGTGGGTACGTAAATTAGCTCTGTGAACTTAGAGAACACTGCAGAGCTTTCAAATAAATGCAGAACTGTAATTTGATCTGGCATCCAGTAACTATATATATATATATATCTCCTTAGTAACTGAAATGGCTATGTTGAAGAGATATTTGCACTCCTGTGTTCATTGTAGTGTCATTCACAGTAGCCTAAATATGAGATGGCTCCAAATATTCACAGACACAAAACAGAGTTGGGTACATGCAAAACAGAGTCCTGTTCATCCTTTGAAAACAAGGGCACCTGCCATTTGTAACAACATGGGAGGAGGTATCATGTTAAATGAAATAAGCAAGTGCAGGAAGATAAAGCTGCATGGTCTCACTTACGTGTAGAATCTGACAAAGTCAAGATAAAGGAACATAGAGAATAGTGCAGAAAGGGGGAAGAAATGTGACATGTTGTTCAGGACAAAGTTTCAACGACACAAGAGGAGTTCTAGTGATCTGCACCAGGAGGGACTGGAGTCAATAATGCAAACCTCAGGATCCAGCAATCATCTTACCACAAAGAAGGGAGGTATATAGACTCTAACTCTCCCATTTGAGCCATCCACATGATGGAAAGATATGATATGATCCACCATAAATATATGATGGTGACTTGTGGCTTTAAGAAATAATGAAATCATAATATTTAGAGACAAAAAGTTTTCTTGTGAATCCATGAAAGAGTAAACAAAAGTAAAGGCAAGAGAGAAAACAGGGGATGGCAGACTTGATCCGGATCCTAAAAACCTTAAAATAAATAAATAAATAGTAAACAAAAGTAAAGGGACAGGAAAGATAGAGGGCAAATAGGGGATGGCAGACTTGACCCATTCAGTAGTTTTTTAGACAAAACTTCACATAACACAGATTCTTGCTTACTACTTCAGTACAGAGAGAATATAAAAGAAATAAATTTTAAAATTGAAAATACATAAAGTTGTAAAACAGCACTTTATAATTAACACTTTATATATCTAAGCATTATTGTCTGTAATCAGAATAGAAAAGAGTAATACTTTTAAAACATAAAAGTTAAGAAAAACAAAGAAAATAACAATGGCTAAGGAGTAAAAATGAAATATATTTCACTTTAGAATAACACTGACCGAGAATGCCAACCCCCACTCCATCATCCTTCCACAATTTTAGGAGTACAAAAAGCAACTCTTTAAAGCTTATCTGAAACTAGACTTCCCAGTTGTCATAACTACAAAGGATTCTGTTTCACCACACATCATCATTCCAAATTCCATTCCACTTCAAACAAAAATAAAGGATGCAAGAGCTCCTTTATTGTGCAACTCTGGCTTCAAGGAAACCCAAGAATACAGTCTGGTGGGCCCAGACTTTTCAGGAGCAGGGGCAGGACTGTATGCCTTTCTGTGTTCAGTGTGCACAGAAGCAAGAACCAGAAACGGTGAGCGGCATTGGGATCTTCCTGGTAGGAGCCTCAAGGTTACTCCTTGCTAAGAGAAAATCCAGGTACTCCAGGCTTCAAAAATGCACCATGGGCCTTAATTGTTTCCCAATGTAAGAAAGTTCAAGAGTAAGCAACTACAGGAGGTCAAAGCTGTCAGGGTCACAGCTGCTGTGTGTCAACCTTGCCCTAGCAGTTGCAAAATGATCTCTCTAGTTCTGGACATCTGGGAAGGGGAGGGCAGTGGGCAAAGGAAAGGAGACAAGGGAAGAAGGGATGAATTAGGTCAGAGACCCCTTTTAAGCCAGGATCTGATGCTCCTTCTTCACTGGCAACATGACTGGACTTGAAATCACGTAAAAAACACATTTCTGGGCACGTCTGTAAGAGAATTATAAGAGGATTAACTGAGAAGATCCACCCTTAATGTGGATGAAATCATCTCACAGGCTGGGGCCCCAGATTATATAAACAGTAAAAAAGGGAGAATGCAAGCTGAGCCCCATCATTAATCTCTCTCTCTCTGCTTTCTGCGGATGCAATGTGCCCAACTGATTTATCCTCCTGCTTCCATGCCTATCCCATCATGATGGACTGCACCCTCAAACTGTGAGCCAAAATCAGCCCTCTGTCCCTAATCTTCTGCAAGTTTAAGACCCTATCAATAGCAACTTGACTGCCCAATCTGCATCTCATTCCTTTAAATTACACTAAATGTTCACCACTTCCTATAAGAGTCTTTTTATTGATTTTTATTCAACTCTACATCTTTCTCTACTCCCCTCCCTGTCTCTTCCCTCCCCACTTCAACCCTCCCCCACAGTCCCCATGCTCCCAATTTACTCAGGATATCTTGTCTTTGTCTTTAACTAGATGATTCCCTAAATAAGACCAGTGTTGTAGGAGAAAGGAAGAATGTACAACGGATAAATATGTAGCATTTTACACCAACTATAGTCACAAAAAATAAATGGTCTTTCTCCAGTAAAGTGCTGTGTGTCATTACATCATAAGTAATATGACATGCATAATCTAAGTTGTACAATTACAAAATTATACACTGTATAATTGAAATATATTTTATTATATTTAATAAATATTTAAAGAAACGCTACGAAATTATCTTTCAATTATTTTCAGATACCTATACATAGATAGATATGTAAGACATAGAAATATACAGACAGGTCAGCAGATAGATACAATGCCAGGAAGTAGGGCTTGGGAGATGGCCTAGTGGTTGAAGAGCATGCCCCACAAGTATAAAGACCAGAGACTGGATCCTGAAAACCCAAATAAATGGGTTGGCAGATGTAGTAGCCCATCTGTGACTATAACCTTAGAATACAGAGATAAGAGGTCCCCAGAAGAAAGAGGTTAGCAAGTCTCCCCACATTGGCAAGCTCTTGGAAGTTTCCTTTGAATAGAGCCTGCCTCAATAAATAAGGTGGTAGAGCCATCAAGGATAATTTCTGATATCAACCTCAAGCATATGTGTGCATATGCACACACATGTGCACACACACAGGTTCACATACACACAGAAAATGTATACATATCCATGTATAGCACACACCTACACAGATAAAAAAGGAAAACAAAAACAAGTGGAAGAAAGCCGAATAAACAATTATTTATATGCCTAACTAAATGAAGAATAAAAAATAAAAGTCTTGAGTAAAAAAAAAAGCAATTAGAATTCATCTATGAATGATAGTGATGTTTTTTTTTTCTTGTACTGGAGAGCTTCAGGAATGCTAAAAACATGCTCTATCACTGGACTGTATCTGATATAAGAAAGCAAGATGCCTTTTGCATATATTAGTGTGGGGAATAATCAGTATAAAAAGAAGAAAAACAAAAAGTACAAACATTTCTAGAAAAAGTAACTATATATAAGTCATTACCAGATTACAGAACACCTTGGTTTTTATGTTGTGATAAAACACTCTAACAAAAGCAATGTAAGGGACAAAGGGCTTGTGATGACTTGTATGAGAAAGTCCCCCCAGACGCTCATGTATCTGCAGGTTTAGTCACCAGGGGGTGGAACTGTTTGGAAAGCATTAGGAGGGTGGTCTTGTTGGAGGAGGTGCATCACTAAGGTGGGCTTTAAGGTTTTTTTTTTGTGTGTGTGTGTGCTGTGAATTCTTTTTTTTTAAGTAATTTTATTAAATTATAAAAGATTCCATTTACGCCCCTCTTCCCAACACCCTCCCACTCCCCCCCTCCCTCTCCTCCTCCCTCTTTGTCCCTAAGGGCAGTCAGGGTTTCAAGCCCTGTGGGAAGTTCAAGTTCGTCCCCCCTCCCTCCAGGTCCAGGAAGGTGAGTATCCAAACAGACTGGATCCCAAAAATCCAGTATATGCAGAGGAAACTAGTCCCAGTGTCATTGTCAATGGCTTCTCAGAAAGACTCCGGGCCAGCCACATTCAGAGAATCCGGCCACATTCAGAGAATCTGGTTGGATCACGTGCTCGTTCAGTCGCAGTCCAACTGCCCTTGGTAAACTCTCATTAGATCCGACCCCTTGTATCAGTGGGTGATAGCATCCCTCGCAGTCCTTCGTCATTTTCTTCCTCTTCTGCTCCTGATTTGGACCTTGGGGGGCTCAGTCCGGTGCTCCAATGTGGGACTCCGTCTGTATCGCCATCCATCGCCAGATGAAGGATCTATGGTGATAAGCAAAATATTCATCAGTATGGTTATGGGCCAAGGCCGGTTCAGGCACCCTCTCCCCTGTCCAGAGAACAATCTGGGGATCTCTCCTTGGACCTGGGATCCCATATATAATCAAGTTTCCTATAAACCCTAAAATGACTCCCTTAGTTGAAATATATTCTTCCCTGATCCCATATTCATCCTTCCTCCCTTCCCCCCATCCCGGTCTACCGAGCTTTTTCCATTCCTCCCCTACTCCCTTCTCTCTAACCCTCTCCCCTTCCAACAACCCTCCCACCCACCCCCCCTGCACCCAAGGTTACCTGGGACTCTTGACTATTTCCTACCTCCTGGCGGATAGCTAAATAATCTTCATCAGGTTCGTCTTTTTATTTAGCTTCTCTAGGATCACGAATAATATACACATTAGAGTTTTACTCAGCGGTAAAAAAAATAATGACATCTTGAATTTTGCATGCAAATGGATGGACATAGAAAACGCTTTACTGAGTGAGGTAAGCCAGACCCAAAAAGAGGAACACGGTATGTATTCACTCATAAGTGGATTCTAACCATAATTTTAAAGGTCTTTGAGCCTATTATTTGTGAAGGTTTTAAAGCCCATGACAGGCCAGTGTCTGTTTTTCTGCCTGCTGCCTTCCAAACAGGATATAAAGCTTCCAGCCAGTGCTCCAGCACCATGCCTGTCTGTGTTCCACCACGATGATCATGCTGTAACAGTAACTGAGACAGGCCCGGCAAGGCACAGTCCACCACGGTGTCACACTGGGCTGCCAATCAGGAAACAAAGAAGGCTGCCCGTGTGCTAGTGCTCATCTCCCTCTCCAGCTTTTACAGTTCAGCATCCCTCAAAGAATGGTGGCGCCCACAGTGGATGGCTCCTCCCAGTTCAGTTAATGCAATCAGAACAATCATTAACAGACTTGCTCAGATGCCCATTTTCAAGGTAATTCTAGAGTCCATCAAGCTGTCAAAGAACACTGGTCATAACAGAGATTTTACCAAAATTAATAAAATGTACAGCATAACATAACATTAATGGATTAAATATCCAACCCACTAGCCAACAGAACTGGTTTTCTGAAAATTTTAATCATAGTAAAACAAAATGATTTCTAGCTGTAAAATTACAGCAAGTATCTAAAGACTGTTAAAAAATAAAAGGAAAGGGCTGTAAACCAAGATATTTATCATAGAAGAAAAATGCTAGAAAAGTGGGGAGGGCAGAAGACCCTGGAGCCACAAGCTGCCAATCCATGTGGTGGCTTTGCAGACATCTTGAAAATTTCAGGCAAATGGATAGAACTAGAAAAAACATCCTGAGTGAAGTACCCCAAACCCAGAAAGACAAACACAGTATGCACTCACTCATAAGTAGATATTAGGCATAACCCCAGAGAAGCTAGGTAAAAAGGAGGACCCTAAGAGAGATACACATGGAGGGCTAGTTAAAATCTCCTGGGTAAACTGGGGAGTGGAAGGGAGTGGATAGGGGATGAGAACATAAAGGATTGAGAAGGCTGAGTTGGGGGAGGGACACAGAGAGAGAGAGTAATGAAAGAGATATCTTGATAGAGGGAGCCATTATGGGGTTTGAGAGAAACCTGGTGCTAGGAAAATTCCCAGGAATGTACAAGGATAACACAAGCTAAGACTCCTAGCAATAGTGGAGAGGGTCCCTGAACTGGTCTTCCTCTATAATCAGATTAGTGACTATCCTAATTGCCATCATAGAACCTACATTCAGTATCTGACAGAAGCAGATACAATGACTCACAGCCAAGCACTGGACTGAGTTCCTGGAGCTTAGCTGAGAGCGATAAGGGATCATAGGAGCAAGAGGGTCAAGATCATGATGGGGAAACCCACAGAGACAGCTGATCTGAGCTAGTGGGAGCTCACAGACTCTGGACAGACAGCTGGAGAGTGTGCACAGGACCAAACTAAGCCCTCTGAATGTGGGTGACAGTTATGTGGCTTGATCTGTTTGGGGGGCTGACAATGGGACCAGGACTTATTCTGGGTGCATGAACTGGCTTTTTGGAGTCAATTCCCTTTGGTGGGATATCTTACTCAGCTTTAATACAGGGGTGAGGGGCTTGGTCCTGCCTCAACTTAGTATGCCAAACTTTGTTGATTCCCAAGGGAGGCCTTACCCACTGAGGAGTGGATGGGGGCAGGAAGTGGGGAGAGGGTAGAGGGAGGGAAAAGAGGAGGGAAGGGGAACTGGGGTTGGTATATAAAATGGAAAAACAATTTTAAATTACAAAAAAGAATTTTCATACAGGGCATACAACAGTTGTTTCTTTCAGTCATTTGTTTTTATTAAAGGTAAACATACCCCATTTCTGTTTTTAAATATAAGTAACTATTCTATTTTAATAATGAAGATATGTGATTCTATAATTATCAGTAAGTGACTCTTACAAACAAGGAGAAAAGTTCCTCAAAGTTAAAGAAACAGCATGAAGCAAATCTTTAAAAGTTTGTTTTTACTTTCATTCATAGGTCTCACTGTGGAAACAGAGTCTTTTCTTAAACAAGCTAAACATTTCATTTTTTAGCTTATAAACCCCTTTTGCTTTCTATAGCGGTCTCCTACTACAGGGAGATGCCTGACACTCTTCGGGCTTCTACGCAAACATTTTTCAGGAAAACTAGAGCATGCAGATACAAGCAGGAAAGGGAGGGAGGCTACAGAAGACCCAACACAGCCCTCCACACAATGACTCTACTGTGGTATTCCCGTGTATAATGTAATCTATACCAGCCATACACTTTTTTTTAATAACTGATAATCTTGAATAGGAGACTTCTAATCTGTCATGTCTTACCAAATATATTTTAACATTTTGTTTAACATTTACTCAAGATCCTCATGTGAATATCACTTGATTGATGTGTGAAGAAACCTAGCTGTAAGGATTCCATCACACATGGAATTCCTTAGTACTTATAAAAGTGGTGCTTTCTTATCTCAGAAATCTGATTGTACTTGGCAAATGATGTGTAATAGAAACCATTCCTTCAACAAGAGACAACCAAAACAACATCCTGCTTATGTCATCACTATTAATATTCAAAAGTGTGAATAAACCCCACCCAGCAATCCAGGCTTGGCAAGAGCTGTTCATGAAAACAGGCCATGGAGACAGAATGTGGAGAAGTAGAAAGTTTACAAAGGCATGCACTACACCATTGGGAGAGGCTTCTAACTGTAATTCTTGCTTGATACCTGTCTTGTTATACATAATTTTACTATGTAAAAGTTAAAATCTTCCTTTTTGTTTAAACAGAAAAGGGGAAATGGTGTGGAAAGTCCTTCTGTATATGTGTTGCTTTTATTGGTTAATGAATAAAGAAACTGCTTTTGCCTGTGATAGGGCAGAATAGAGCTAGGCAGGGAAAACTAAACTGAATATTGGGAGAAAGAAGGCAGAGTCAGGAGACACCATGTAGCCGCTGCCAGGGACAGACGTGCAGGAACTTTACCAGTAAGCCACAGCCATTTGAGGATACACAAATAATAGAAATGGGCTAGTTTAGGATATAAGAACTAGCCAGAAATACGTTCAAGCTTTTAGCCAAACAGTATTACAAATAATACAGTTTCTGGGTGATTATTTCGGGTCTAGGCGTTCGGGTATGAATGTGTGAGCTCACTCAGCTCACAGAGACATGGTGCATAGCCAGTAAGAAGAGCACACAGACTCTTAAGGTAAAAATGAGGCACAGGCAGGTTGTCTGGTGAATTTGGTGAAGTTGGAAACTGGAGCCTGGTATAGCACAGAACAGAGCTGATCTGAGGAGTGGTTCAATTTCCAAAAGCAAATCACCAAAGGCTACCTGTAATTTTAACTACCCACATTTGATGGCCACCTCTTTCTATGTATGGGTAAGGTTCTTAAAATGATGGTTCCAGAGTCTTACCCACCTGTGATTCTTTGATTGTGCTCCAATAATGACTGGCTTGGCATGATATGTCCATGGGCTCAACAGTGGCATGAATATTATGGGAGATAGCCAAATGCTTTCTGGTCCACTCCACAGGAAGAAACTCATAGCTGTAACTGTTAATCTGGCCAAGAACACACAGCTGGAAAGTTCAGAGGCCCTAAATGTGAGCCTACTTCTATTGCCTTCTAAATATCTATCTCTAGAACCACAAATTAGTGCAGCTTTCAGATCTCATAAGGAAAGCATCTTTGTATAGTGGACTGCAACTAATAGAGACACTCACAATTGGTCAAAATTCAGAAACCAAGTGTTGAGGGATGGCTCACTTATACACGGGACATCTACATCACTTGCCCTATCTAAAAAGCTCCCAGGTAACATGGGAGAAAGAGGGTGGAAAGATGTACAATTCATAAGGCAGTGAGGTCTGCAGTAAGACAGTGTTTTCTGAACACAACAGGATGCTGCAGTATTGAATTCCCAGAAGCTCTGGTCGCCTGCACAAGGTCACATCAGTTAACACTCCATCATGATCGTGGAGGGGCACTTGAGCCCCAACCTCCAGCTAAAGACACTAAGGGTAAGGAGAATCAGTTTTCTCTATGAGTATGGTCTCTGGTAGATTTACCATGCTCCAGTGGATGGCCTTATACCCATGAATCCATGGTAATCACTGAATGAACTCAGTGGGTAGGGAAGAAGAAGAGGAGGAGGAGGTAGAGGAAAAAGAAATAAGAAAGTTTAGAGGGTGACATAAAAAAGAGGATCCAGAAAAAGTTGAAGGATAGGAATGAGTTGGGGATGTAAATGATAAAAATATATGAATGCATGAAATTTATAAATGTATATGCTTATTCTCAAAATGTAAAAATGTTATATAACAAAATAATGTACATATACATAAAGAAACACATATAGATGGAACAGGTTTTATATATCTAAGAATATACATATTCCTTTATGTTCACAAGCACACACATATATATATTTAATGACAATTAGTGAAAAAAGAGGCAATAAATTTGAAAGAGAGCAGGGAGGGTTTTATGGAAGGACTTGGAGAAAGAAAAGGAAAGGAAAGGCAGAAATGATACAATCAAACTATACATAAAAATTATGTCATTATAATCTCAAAAAATGAAATAATTAAAGGATATTGGTTTCTAAGATTACATTATCACTGGAAGTTTCAGTTCTGCTATATATTTTGTTTTCGTTTTGTTTTGTTTGGTTTGGTTTTTTGACACAGAGTTTCTCTGAGCTTTGGAGTCTATCCTAACTAACTCTTGTTGATCAGGCTGGCCTCAGACTCACAGAGCTCCGCCTGCCTCTGCCTCCTGAGTGCTGGAAATGAAGGCATGTACCACTGCCGCCAGGCCTCTGCTATGTAATTTGATAAGTTAGTATTTACCTTGTTACAAAACCATATAAGGACACATGAACACAAGCACACATGCATGCATGCACACACATATTCAAAGAAAATTAAATGTTAATTTATGGTGAATAATAATGCAAAAATTCAATAAAATACTTGCAAAAATTTAATTAACACATTAAAAAGATCATTTGAAAGGATCAAGTCGGATTTGATTATAAAGAAAGTTCAACATACATATATTAGTAAATGATAGCACATAAGAGGACTCAAACAAAAATATCACACGCTAGGGGATTTTTGACAAAGAAATATACAATGGAAAATATACAATGGAAAAAAGAAAGCATGTTCAACAAATGGTGCTGTCATAACTGTATGTCAACATGTGAAAGAATGAAAATAGATTCATATCTATCCCCATGCACAAAACTCAAGTTCAAATGGATTAAAGACCTCATTATAAATCCAACCACACTGAACCTGATAGAAGAGAAAGTGGGAAGTCACTTTCAAGGCATGGGCACAGGAAACCACTTCCTAAATATAACACCAGCAGCACAGACACTGAGAACAACAATAAATAAATGGGGCCTCTTGAAACTGAGAAGCTTCTAAAAAGTAAAGGACACAGTCCATAAGACAAAAGGGCAGCCTACTGAATGGGAAAAGATCTTCACCAACCCCACATCAGACAGAGGACTGATCTCCAAAATATATAAAGAACTCAAGAAATTAGCTATCAAAATTCCAATAACCCAATTTAAAATGGGGGTACAGAACTAAACAGAGAATTCTCAACAGAAAAATCTCATATGGCTGAAAGACCCATAAGGAAACGTTCAACATTCCTAGCCATCAGGAAAATGCAAACCAAAACAACTCTGAAATACCGTCTTATACCAGTCAGAATGGCTAAGATCAAAACCACCAATGATAGCTTATGCTAGAGAGGATGTGGAATTAGGGGAACACTCCTCCATTGCTGGTGGGAATGCAAACTTGTACAACCACTTTGGAAATTAGTATGGTGGTTTCTCAGAAAATTGGAAATCAATCTACCTCAGGACCCAGCAATACCATTCTTGGGCATATACCCAAAAGATATTCAATCATACTACAATGACATTTGTTCAACTATGTTCATAGCAGCATTATTTGTAATAACCAGAACCTGGCAACAACCTAGATGCCCCTCAAACGAAGAATGAATAAAGAAAATGTGGGACATTAACATATTAGAGTACTACTCAGCAGTAAAAAACAATGACATCTTGAAATTTGCATGAAAATGGATGGAACTAGAAAAAAAATCATCCCAAGTGAGGTAACCCTGACAAAAAAAAGATGAACATGGTATGTGCTCACTCATAAGTGGATACTAGCTGTAAGGCAAAGGATATTGAGCCTATAGTTCATGAACATAGAGAAGCTAAGTAACAAGATGAACTCTAAGAAAAACGTACATAGATCCACCTGGAAATGGGAAATAGACAAGAACTCCTTAAAAGATTGGGAGCTTGGGGGTGGGGGGAGTAGGGAGGGCAGAAAGAGAAGATGAGGGGAGAAGGGAAGGGAGAAGGAGAACTTGAGGGAATGGAATAGTCAAGAAGGAAGAAGGACAGAGATGAAAGCAAATAAAGAGATATCTTGATTGAGGGAGCCATTATGGGGCTAGCAAGAAACCCGACACTAGAGGAATTCCCAGGAATCCACAAGGATGATCCCAGATAAGACCCTAAGCAACAGAGGACAGGGTGCCCGAACTGGCCTTGCCAGTCACCATAGAACTTTCATCTATGTTTCAACTGATGGAAACAGAGGCAGAGAACTGCATCAGAGCACTGGATTGAGCTCCAAAAGTCCAGTTGAAGAGTGGGAGGAGTGAGAACATGAGCAAAGAGGTCAAGATCATGATGGGTTCACCCACTGAAACAGTTTACCTGGGCTAATGGGAGCTCACCAACACTAGCCAGACAGAGAAGGAAACAAAATAGGTCCAAGCTATTCCCTCTGAATGTGGATGTCAGTTGTATTGCTGGGGCAGACTGCAGGCCACTGGCAGTGGCACCAGGATTTATCCCTACTGCTTGCACTAGCTTTTTGAGAACCTATTATCTTTGGATGGATACCTTGCTCAGCCTGGATATAGTAGGGAGGGCCATGGACATTCCCCAAAGCAATGTACCTTACCATCTCTGAGGAGTAGATGAGAAGTGCAGGGGTTAGGTGGAGTAAATGGGAGAGGGAAGGGAGTAGGAACTGGGATTGGTATATAAATAAAAAAGAGTTTGTTTTCTTTTTTAAGAGATTCAATTATCAGATTAAAAATCATTCAAAAGGATTTGATCATAAAGATAGCTCAACATACATAAATTAGTAAAGGATAGCACATAAGAGGACTCAAAGAAAAATATCACATGCTGGGGTTTATGTTCTTGTACCCTAGAAAGATTTGTTACTTGTATAGGTTTAATAAAATGTTGATTGGCTAGTAGCTAGGCAGGAAGTATAGGTGGGGTGAACAGACTAGGAGAATTTTGGAAAGAGGAAAGGCTCAGTCTGCAGCCATCACTCAGACACAGAGGAAGCAAAGTGAGAATGCCTCATTGATAAAAGGTATCAAGCCACATAGTTAACATAGGCAAGAATTATGGGTTAATTTAAGTTGTCAGAGCTAGTTAATAATAAGTCTGAGCTAATAGGTTAACCAGTAAATAATAAATATAAGTGTTTTGTTGAGAGTGAACTGCTGTGGGACTGGGCAGGATAGAAACCTCCATTTACAATCACATGATCATCTCAATAGATTCCAAAAATCATCACATATCTACTCATAATGCAAGTCCTGAAGAAATTAAAAACAAGAGACATATATCTCATGATCATAAGGACTCTATACAATAAACCTACAGGTAATATTATATCAAATGGATAAAAGTTTGAAATATTTCTGATGAAATCAGCAAAGAAACAATGCTGTCCACTTTCTCCACTGTAATTCAACAAATGCTAAAAGTCTTGGAGCAATAAGAAAGAACAGAAGAAGCTCATCTATACCTGCAGATGATATGATACTACATATAGGAGACCAGAAAGATAGTTTCCACTCTGATAAACACTTTCAGCAAAGCATCAGGATCCAACATCAGCAAATGAAAACAGTAATTTTCCATCTCCCCAAAATGAGCTTGCCAAGAAAGAAGTCAGGAAAACAATCTCACAATAGCTTTGAAAATAAATAAAATAATGGGAAGTAGATCTAACCAAAGGAAAGCCATCTACAATGAAAATTTTAAAATGGTGAGGAAAGAAATTGAAGACGACATCAGAAAGACCTCACACTCATGAATGCACAGAATACCGTAAAAATGGCTGTTTACACAAGCAATCTACAGATGCAATACAACCTCTAAAATTTCATAGAGATTATTCACATACATAGGTAAAAACAACACTAAAAACACCCTGAACAGCCAAAGCAATTCTGAACAAAGAGAGTAATGCTGGATGGCCCACAATGCTTTATCTTAAGCAATGTATGCTGTGGGAAATTCTTCAGCCAGTAAGCTTTAAGATACCAGCCCACTTGGGCATGGCCTCTTGTACCATAAATGCTGAGGTAAAGCACACACTCACACTCTCTCTCATAGTTCCAGAGAAAATCTAGCAATTCTGATTGAGATGGGATATACAGAAGCGATTTCATCACCTGGCAATCAGACTTCTTAATGTAAACAACACTCATGGAACCTTTGTATTCAATTGGTCCAAAAATGATACAGATGTAATACAGGAAAACAAAAGAAATGCTTCTGTTTTCTGCATTTTCCATGCTTCCACCAACAGTTAATTGCCACCAATAACACCTGATCTGAAAGCTGACTGGCCACTTACTCATTATCTGCCATGGCTGACCACACCATGGAGCATAGAAGAAAAACAGAACTACCTCAGCATCCCAGCAAATGTGTTCTGCAAAGTTCAGCTGTCAACTACATCCACGCAAAACCTGAGAAAGTTTGGAAAGGAATTCTAGACACAAAATAACAGAGTTAAGCATAGGTTCTTGGTAGTCAGCATTTTTTTTTTTAAATTTGGATGGGCGCTGTTTGCTGGTAACATGCAGGAGTGCTGAGGCTCCTTTAAGAGAAGGCTTACTGATTCAGCATAAGAAATAGCAGCTTCCTGGTTCATGCTGCCAACAAGTACCCTGGTTCTTTCAGGAGGCCGAGCAATTAAATTACTTTGCCCATCAAAAGCTGGGAGCAGTTTGGAAAGAAATACATCCAAATTCCAAAATATTGTTTATAAATGTTTGTTTACATTTAAAGGGGGATATATTATAGAGGTGAATACTTTGCATCGTTATGGATCTTGGTTTATCGATACAAATTTAAGGTCAATTTTGTTATATTTCTATTTCTGCTCTTGATTAAGGTATTGTATTTGTGCAGCTCATTTAAAAATGTAAACTAAAATTAAGAAATACAGGTTAATAGATAGTCACCTATAAAGTTAAGCTTGTAGTCATGTTAGTTAGATTTTCTATATATATAAAGATATATTTCAGTTAGATAATCGTCAAACCTTTCAAAGACCTACAGAATATTGCATTGTGAACCTGAAGAAAATCATATAGTTATCCTCCTGGATAGTGGAACTAGGCAAGATTGCCAGGCAAACTTGGGTGCATGGGGGGTGGGGGGGTGGAAGTAAGGGAAGATGGTCAGGGAGAGGGGAGAGGGGGAGGATTGGGGATGGCTTGGGGGAATCAGAGGGGGGAGGGAGGAAGCATGGTTGTGGGAGCAGGGAGGTTTATATCTCAGCTAAGGGAGCCATTTTAGGGTTTGCAAGAGACTTGAATCTGGAGGGGTTCCCAGTAAAAATTAAATAAAAAATAAAAAAATAAAATAAAAAATTTAAAAAAAATAAAAAAAATAATTAAAAAAAAGAAAAGAAAAGAAAACTCTTTACTGAGTCAGGTAAGCCAGACCCAAAAAGAGGATTCACTCATAATCCTCAAAAAATCACTCATAAGTGGATTCTAGCCATAATTAAAGGTCTTTGAGCCTATTATTCGTGATCCTAGAGAAGCTGGATAGGAGGGTGAACCTGAAGAAAATTCAGGTAGTTTTCCTCCTGGAGTTTGGAAATAGACAAGAGTCCCAGGTAACCTCGGGTGCTTGGGGGGGGGTTGCTGGAAGGGGAGAGGGTTTGGGAGAAGGGAGCAGGGGAGGAATGGGGAATGCTCGGGGGACTGGGAGGGGGGGAGGGAGGAAGGATAGATATGGGATCAGGGAAGAATATACCTCAACTAAGGGAGTCAGTTTAGGGTTTACTAGAGACTTGATTATAAATGGGATTCCAGGTCCAAGGAGAGATCCTCAGATTGTTCTCTAGACAGAGGAGAGGGTGCCTGAACTGGCCTTGGCCCATAACCATACTGATGAATATTTTGCTTATCACCATAGATCCTTCATCTGGTGATGGATGGAGTTGGAGACGGCGATCCACATTGCATTAAAATGTTTTAAGAACTTAGGACTTCTCATGACAATGAGACACATCTGCTCCTGACAGCACCAACTATTTCAAGATGAAGATGGACATCGAAGTAGCACCTTAAGGGGTTTGTTAGCCATTTGGGAAAAAAAAAACTGTTCTTGCCTGGACTGTTTGGTGTTATGCTCTATGAATTGAACATGTAGGACCCACAGGAAAATGACTGATGAACTTGCCTAAAGGTGAGACTGTCCTTTGGGGTTCCTGCTTCATGAATGAGACTGCCAGACATTCTGCAGGACACAAAAGAAAATGACTGACAAACTAACATAGGCAGAACTGTCTTTGAAATTTCCTGATTCATGGAAAAGTCTGCCAGATACTATGGGCCTGTAGGCTGAAGACTGGATGACCCAACAGTACAGAAGAACTTTGGGTGACTGTCCAGGCAGCAAGATGTCTCTGTCAATTCTAGAGTTTTGGAAGTTGGAAATTCCTGTTTACTTAGGTAATATTATATCCTTCTGGAGACTTTGATGAAGTTGAAGAATAGACAGTTATAATCATAGTTTTCCTTAGTTATATAAAAGATAATATATATATTCCTTAGTTATATAAAAGATAATATATATGTGTATATGTATATGTAGTATACTATATATACTACATATATATATATATATAGTAACTGTAATTCTTGCTTAATACTTGTTTTGTCATATGTAATTTTACTATGTTAAAGTTAAAACAGTTTTAATTTAGACAGAAAAGGGAAGTTGATGTGGGAAGCCCTTCTGTATATGGGTTGCTTTTATTGGTTATTGAATAAAAAAGCTGCTTTGGCCTGTGATAGGGCAGAATAGAGCTAGGCAGGAAAACTAAACTGAATGTTTGGAGAAAGTAGGTGCGGTCATTGAGACACCATGAAGCTGTTGGAGGAGAAAGATGTAAGCCACCAGCTGGAACCTTGCCGGTAAACCACAAGCCTTGTGATAAAATATAAAATAACAGAGATGGGTTAATTTAAGATATAAGTAGTCCATCCTCAGCCATAGGTGCACCCAGATCCTATGTCCCCATGCTAAGACCCCCACTCCCCTAAAATGGCCCTGGGAACATGCCTCTCCCTCCCCCAGGCAAGTGAGTCATGGCCCTAGCATCCCCTGCTACTTGTGCACAGCCTTTTCCCGTGGCCAGTCCTTGGAAAGTTTTTTACTTTGTCCTGTTCTGGGTCCATTAAACAGCCTCCCCAATGTCAAAAAAGAAAAGATATAAGAGCTAGCCAATAAGAAATGTGAGCTAATAGACCAATCAGTGTTGCAATTGATATAGTTTCTGTGCAATTATTTCCCATCTAGGCGGCCAGGAAACAATCAGCCCCCGCCTACAACTGTGCAACAGTAACAAACACAGAAATACACACCAGAGGAACAATATAGATGACCCTGAAATAAACAACTCCAGAAACCTAATTTTTGACACATATGCCAAAAAACATACATTAGAAGAAAAAGACAACCTTGCCAACAAATGATTCTGGGAAAACTGGATGTCCACAAGTAAAAGAAAAATAAAACTGGATCCCTAGCTCTCAACTCATACAAAAATCAACTAAATGGAATGAAGACCTTAATGTAAGACCTGAACTTCTGAAACTGCTAAGAGGAAAACATAGGGAAGAACACTTCAAGATACAGGCACAGTCAAGGACTTGATGAAGAAGACTCCAACAGAGCAGGAAATAAAACCAAAAGCTGACAAACAGGACTGTATGAAATTAAAAGGTTTCTGCACAGAAAAGGAAGCAGTCAAGGGAAGAGACAACTTACAGAACGAGGGACCATTTTTGCTAGCTTATGTCTGATGGAAGAGTAATATGTAGATGATACAGAGAGCTACCATATGGCCCAGCTTTACTCTAAGACAGTATACCATAGAACTACCTGCTTATCAATGGCCAGGTCAGCACTGTCCACAATAACCAAGTTACAGAATAAGCCGAGTATATGTCAACAGAAAGATGAAGAAAGAAATGTGGTATACACAGTGAAGCTGTTTGTCCATGAGAGAATGAAATGTTGCTCGTTGAAGATTCTATACAATTGAACATTGTCATATAAGTGAAATAAGCCAGACTCAGCAAGACAAGTTTATATTTGTCTCATTTCTGAATCTGTGATTTTACAGACATAAATTGTGTGTATGCATGCATGAGTATGTGTGTGCATGTCTCTGTGTGTGTACTGACTTGAAAGGTCAAAGGAATCTGTCCAGGGGAACGAAGGAGATTAGCAGGGGGTGAAGAGAGCAGAAGGGAGAGGATGCAGAGTAAACAGGGCTAAATTACACTCTGAAACCAATCACTATGACTATGAATATAGGTCCATAAAATTTTTGTAAGTAAAAATAATAAAAGAAAAACATGTTATCTATGGGAAAATCATAAATGGTGACGTCAGCCTCTTCTGATATAGTCAAGGGATTTTTTGTTTTCTCTTTTTCTCTCACCATGCCTCATCACATTGGTCCACAATGGTGTCCCTCTTCCTACTGTGCTAGCGAGGCCTTTTGCATCTTTCCCCTTTGATTCTTCACTTAGCCCAGGTTTAGTCAATTTTGATGACATTTCTTTTGCGTCATTTGGGTTGCACTGATTTTTCTGTTTCCCTGCATCTAAACCTTCACTGTTCGTTCTCCTCTCCAGTCTTTCTTCTGCGTGCATGGACACATGCTTGCTTTACTTTTCATTCATTCTTAGGGTGAAGTTGAGGGTGCTGACTTAAGACTTTCCTCTTTGGATATAGATGCTTCAAGCTATAAATTTTTCCTTATTTACTACTTTATCTGAACTGAATAAATTTTGATGTCATACTTTTTTTTTGCTTTAAATCAGTTCAAAATTTGTTATTTTCTTTGTTTTACTGTCCTTTACCCATGACTTACTTTTAAAAGTCTGTTGTTTAATTTTCAGATATTTGAATGTTTCACATATTTATTTTGTCATTTATTTGTAATTTATGATAATGGCTCAAAGAACACACTTAGCATAATTTTAATCCTTGCAAATTTATTGAGACTTGTCTTGTGGTCAAGCATACCGTCTGTCCTGGAGAATGTTTCATGGGTGCCTGAAGTCATTGGGTGGGGTGACTAAAATCACCACCCAAGCCTCAGATTCCCCCAAGTGGCACGACCAAAACCAACGCAGCATGATAAAACTTTGAAACTTATGAAAATGAAATTTTCCCAAAGAAAAGGAGACCCTTTTCTCTGACATCAATTCAGTTGATCTGCAAAATTAAAAGAGTCCTCAACATCTTCTATGATATTCTAACAGAACTCAGTGATTAGAAAGCATCCAGTATAGACCTTTCTGGTTTTATATTCTTTTCTTTACGGGACTTTCAAGTATTCATTTGTTGAGAATTATCAATAACCAAATCCCTCTGATTGCTCAGCAACATTCCATTAGCTCTTCTCCATCTTTTCATTTGTTGAGTAGTATTTGAATTACTGATGTTTGGGACATTTATGAAGAAAGTTGCTGTCAACATTTGTGCATAAGTTCCTATCTGCATCTATTTTTTATTTCTCTTCATTAAATACACAGAATACCTGACATACAGTATGTTTAACTGTTTTTAAGCTGGCAATCTTCCAAAATAGTAACGCTGTTTTTCATGTTTTCTAACAACACTCAAGAACTACAACTGTATCACCTCTTTTTCAACACTTCGTGTTGCCCGCTCATCTTTGCTATTTAATCCATCCAATGTAAAGAAGGGTGACATCTCATTTTTGCTTTAGTTTGTATCTCATTAGTGAGATGTTCAGCATCCTTTTATGTGCTTCCTGGACATTAGTGCATCTTTGAGGTATCTATTTAATTCTTTGTCTATTTTTAATTGGGTCATTTGTCTCTTTATTGAGTTGTATTAATGTCTTTCATATTTTTGACACAAATTCTTTGAAATGTAGAAATTAAAATATTTTCTCCCATTCTCCAGTTTTTCCTTTTGTTGTCATTTATTGGAGTCTTTCAAAGAGAAAAACCCTTTAATTTTGGTGAAGTCAATGTGGCAGTTTCAATTGAAATTGAATTTCCATTGTGGTAAACAATATGTCTTCTTTGATATGTCAAGTTTTAGAAGTAAAATGAAGTTTTGTTTATGGTCTACTGAATTTCGTAACTGATTTACAAGAGTAAAGATTTAATATGTTGTCTGACATGGTAGAAAGTAGAAAATTTGTCTGGTTCATGTTTCTTGGTCTAATAGAAAAAAAAAAAGCCACAGTAAAAACACCCAGCAACTATGATCTCTCTGTGCTACCCAGCACCTTTCCAAGCATGTGAACTGAGAAATACTGCCTTTGACATACAAACACATGCCCTTTGGTCTAGTTTAATGGCTTATATTAGTTCTAATTTGTATGATGTTTTGTTACAGCTATTCTTTATATTCCATGAAAATAAATGATACATTTTCGTCATCCTTTTAACAAAATTTTTGATTAATTTTATTTTAGTTGTGTCTGTTGTCAAAGCATATTTGTGGATTTGTCTGTTAATTAATAGTACTCATTAAGCACAAAAAGCCTATTAATGTTTGCTACTACAAGAGCGTACTTTGTTGTACTCTGGACAGTACATTGTTCTCTGATCCTGTTCTTTGGCAATATTCCCTCTTAGGTTCTCCAATTACCTTCTAAACATCTTTATGAAAATGTGCATCTACATAATTAATGGTATTAGTACCCATATTTTGTTGAAATAATAAACTGGCCTAAACTAGTCTTCATATTTCAACAAAGAGTATGGCCCAAAGTAACTTCCACATGCAGTGTGGCGGTTGGGCAAGCAGGGTGTAACCTAAGACTACAGGCCATAGGCGAGCAGAACAACAGTGAGTCACAACAGTCAGCCACTAGCCAAGTCCAGGCTGAAGGCTGCCATGTTATACCCAAATAAGGCAACTGGCAATGTGTACCAAGCAGAAAATAGCTGTTGGTCACTTCTGTCTCTTTGGTTATAAAAACAACTCATTATATTTTGAGACTAGGGTGCTGTGGATTCTTTAACATTTTTATTACACCATAGTGCCTGGTTCTATATTTTTTCCTTTTCTCTTTTTTTATGATTAAGTAAACATTACAAGGTTCAACTGGTCTCAATGTTTCAATTATTTATATTTTCTCGACTTCAATTTTTTTGTTGTTGCAGAATATTTATTTACACTGTAAAGATTCATCTCTGCCTAATGCACCTTTTGATTGGTTTAATAAAGAGCTAAATGGCCAATAGCTAGGCAGAAAAAAAATATGTGGGACTTCCCAGGGGAAAGACCTCTTGATTAGGACAGTCAATAGTTCGTCAAACCAAATAGCCATTCCATCAAAATTAACTTATAAGACTAACAAATGTTTTTTATTTTTTTTATTTCTTTGATTTTTCGAGGCAGGGTTTCTCTGTCCTAGAACTAGCTCTTGTAGACCAGGCTAGCCTCGAACTCACAGAGATTCAGATGCTTGCCTCTGCCTTCCGAGTGCTGGGATTAAAGGCATGTGAAACCGCAGCCCAGCCTAACAAATGTTTCTCATTTGATCAGTTATAAAGTGTCAATTTCCAGGTAGTTAGCTAAGATGGTCCAGCACTATAGATTCCTCTTCCAAGAACTTCAGATAAGTCTTTCATTTTCCCATCACACTGAGACTTGACAACAGCTAGTGTGGAGACCCAAAAATATGAGCCTATTTCCACCTTGTCTGAAGGTAAGCTTGCTCAAAGTTGTTACCATTCCACCCTGATCAAAGGTCAAAGAATTGGAACTTCTATTCCTTCTGTTCCTTCAAGGTTATTGTCTGCTTCCACCTCAAACAAAGGCCCCAATCTTGATTTAGATTAGAGAGTTCTGCTCTTTCAAGATTATTGCCAACAGATGTGGCTAATATCCAGACCTCGTATTTCAGGAGTAGAGAAGTAATTACGTTACTACCCCAAACAAAAGTCTAAGGATCCAACTAAGTTCCTACTTCCTTAAGGAGATAACAATGAATTCAACCCAGGGTTTGCCTACAAAATGTTTTAGTCTAGGGTGTGAGCATTACTTGTCTTGTTCTAGCAACAGAATGTTTAACACTGAATATAGCCCGCAACCTCCAACTGATATATTCATTTCATTGTATCATGATAATGCAGTTTTTTTTTGTTTTTATAATCTTACTCCTATCTTTCGGAGTCAGAAGTATTTTAAGCAAATGGGAACTAAACACAGGTAATTTCAGTAGTCACTGGAACTCCCTCCTGGTACTAGGTACTATCCTGTGTTTTCTGTTTTATTATTTACACTCATGTCTTCGTTCTCTTTACTATTTTCCTTTTCTTTTTTTTTAATTGATTTTTATTGAGTTCTACATTTTTCTCTATACTATTTTTCTACTCACCATACCCCTACCATGATAAGTGGTATTTTTGTCAAAGTTGATCTCTGACAAATAGCACCCAAAAATGCTTCTCATAAATAAGAACTCCAAAAATTATAAAGATAGATAATGGGTCTGGATATGTTATTAAAGCATTTCACAATTTTGTTTCCAATGGAATATCAAACATACAAGCATTCCCTATAATCCTCAAGGACAAGGAATTGTGGAGCGTGCACATGGCTCCTTGAAAACACAACTTCGAAAGAGAAAAGCAGGAGAATGATAGCTCAGTCACTACACAAGGCCTTAAGTTATGCACTTTTTATTCTAAGTTTTCTGAATATGGATGCTTGTGAGCAATCTGCCATGGGTAGATTTTGGCATGATGGCACTATGGTGACCTTTGCTAAAGCAAGGTAGAAAGACCCTTGCACGGGATTATGGAAAGGATCTGATCCTGTGTTAAAACAGGGTCGAGGGCATGTTTGTGTTTTTTCACAGAATGAGGATCAAACAAAATAGTTTCCAGAACATCTGGTTTGATGTGTCCAACAGAAGGGTACCAGCCTCGATCACACTGTAGCTACTAATGCCCCCACTGAAGAGCTGGAGTGGGCGCCTGTGTTCCTGACTTCCTCATACCACTATGATACAGGCCAAGCAAAGGAGTACTTGAACCAATCTCCTGATTTACAACAGCATGTAGTCTGAGAAGGGAAAGAAGATCGTGGTGACTGGTGATGCAGTTTTTTATCTTACTACTAGTTTTGGGGTCAGACGCATTTGAAGCAAGTGGGAATTAAATGCAGGTGATTTCAGTATTCACCAGAGCTCCCTACTGATAATATCCTATGTTTTCTGTTTTATTATCTTCACTCGTGTCTGCTCTCTTTACTATTTTTCTAACCCCCTCGCCCCTACCCTGGTAAGTGGTATTTTTGTAGAAGCTGGTCTCTGAAGAGCTAGCTCTCACAGGACTTGATCTTTATCTCATTTTTTCAGGGTCCCCTAAAGATGCTGTCACCACCAGACAACAGGAAATAATTTTAATAACACGATGCCCACACTTCTAAGAGGTGGAGTAGGTGGTTTTTGGTTGTTCAGTGGGTTATAGATGTTTGTCATCAGTTAGTGAGGTTGGTTGCAAGTTGTTATTGGCCATACTCAGGGAGGAAACCAAGCAAAGGAAATTAGATTCAGGGATCTCATTCTGAAAAGAAAAGGGGGGATAAAAGAATGATTATTGAATCTACTTTCAAACTGGACAAGCAATACTTGGGAGCTGGATGCCCACAAGAAAGACTACATAACGTTGTAGTGGTGTGTTCTTAACTAGCCTGGGATTTGCACAGGGATTTGCTGTCTTTGTCTTCTCCCCATGCACTGGTCTCTTCTGCTAGAACTATAGAAGTATGCGACCCTGTATGGCTTTTACATAGTTGATAGGGGCCTCATGCTTATGTGGCAAACACTTTATGAACTGAGCATTTCCTAGTCTGTTCAAGTTCTTAAATTTGTATTTTATAATGTATACACCTTCTTTTTGGGAAATCAGTACACTTCACATTCTTCTGATTCAGTTCCTGCCTCCAGGGTACAGCCCTGTTTGAATTCCTGGTCTCACTGCCTTCAATGTATTGTGATATAGATGTGTAGGATGTCCTTCCCAAGGTGCTTTTGGTCATAGCGTTTCATCACGGCAACAGAAACTCTAACTATGACAGAAAGTACTAGAAAGTAATCTAAATATACTTACTACAAGAAGCTGATAATTAAAATGTTGTCATCTTCAAATGGTAAAATATATTTACCAATAAAATATTCTAATTAAACATAGAATACAAATATATGCTATCAGATATAACAAATCAAATGAAAATAGTAGAAAAAGCTTTTAGTACTTATATAATCTTTTCTTTTAAAAATTTACTCTGAGAATTTCATGTGTATATAACAATCATATTCTTTCAATAAAAGAATCAATACAAATCGACATATTCTTAACAACCATATTATATGGATATTTTATAAATTATATACATAAAACTTACAACATTAAATTCTTCTCATGTAATGAAAAGCTATTATATTTTATACATAAATTATAAATAGAGATTTATATGAAATATAAAATTAATTGAAATAATTTACATAAAATTAATTTCTTATAGCTAGAAAAAACATGAGTAAACATGAATAAAAATTAAATTAGATATTACCTATAATATTTCAGCTTGCATACACAGTGTTAACAATGTAGATTCTTCATAATACTTAGGTAGTTGTAATAATTTCCTCTATTATTTTGCAAATATGTAATTTTCTCAGAAAAAAAGCTACCATAAAAACTTAACCTTCAAGAACTAGAAACAATCTATTTCCTCTTGAGTTGCCCATTGAAAGAATCAATGTGACTGATCAACAAAAGTATTTACAGAACATTGGAAAGCACAGACCTGGTTGAGATGAGCCCATGTTCTGCAGAAGCCAGCATGTGGAAGCCTATGCCTGGTAGGTTCATCCATCCCCAGGGCAAGATGCATTTCTGTCATTCCCACACTTCATGAGGGACATTAGGACTTTTAAATGATCATTCTGGCTTCAAATGCAAATCAAGGGATCATATCCCTTTTCATTCTCAGTCTCTGACCCAGTGTTATTGCTACTTTGGACAAAGCTTTCTTTTTCTTAAGATGGAGGTCTCACTATATAGTGGCTGGCCTGGAACCTGCCATGTATATAGGCAGGCCTGGAACTCATAACTATGCTCAACCTTCTTTTTAATTACACACACTCACGTGAGTCTGTGTGTGGGTATCTACAGGTAAGCTCAGTTCTTATGGAGGCAGTTGGATTCCTTGAAGCTGCAATTACAGGATGTTGAGAGCCAGCCGGTGTGGGTGGTGGGAACAGAGTTAGGGTCCTCTGTAAAGGCAGTATGTGTTTTAACTTCCAAGACAGTCTCCAGCCCTCACCAAGTGGTTAAAAGTGAGATGTTTCTGAGGATGAGTGTGTGTCTTACCTGCTCTTTCATCTCCGCATAGACCTTCTCAGAGTTCACTTCTACCTGCCGCTTAAACTCCTCCAGGGCAGCATCTGCCTGCTGGGCCTGCAACCTCTGAACCTCAGTCACACGGCAGAGCTGTTCCTCCTTCTCCCTGCAAAGTTCATAAAGCTCCAGAGTTACATGGGCAAAGGACAAAGAAGGGACTTGGGAAGGGAAAGGGGAAAATGTAACTCTTTTTAATTGCAAAATTTAAAAAGATTAAAGCCAAAAAATAACTAGGTAATAAGAAAACAAAATTAGCCCTTTCTAAAATAAAATTCAGATAGCATTTTCAGATCCATATTCTATGAAGCTTCTCTTTCAAAAGACAACAATTGAGCAATCTGTCTGGGTGAGGGCAAAAATACAATATGCATTTTGAGGAAGACATAACTATATTCAAAGATGCCCCTAAAAACAAACTATACAAAACTATGTACTTCCATTTACTGGTTGATAGATAAAATGTGGGATATCTATATAATGGAGTATTACTTAGACTTAAAAAGTAGGAACTTTTTTTATATATTCTACAACATGGAGATTATGTATATAAAATTTAAAAATATTAAGGCAAGTAAAATCGATCATAAAAATAACATTTATGGTCCCATTTATGTAAAAAGTTCAGAACTAAAATGTTGTTGTACAAAAGATTTCCACACTAGCCCAGAAAGGAGTATAATAAAGGTTTATTTATTTGGGGGTAAATTCACAGTGATCCACAGTCCTCTGTGTGCACGAGGGATTGAAACAGAATCCAGTAGCCAAGAGGCCCACACAAGCTTTTTGTCTGCATATATAGTAGATGAGACTATGCCCAAAGTGCGCCAGTACCTTAAAGGCTATTGACTGAAGGAGTTCCCACAACAACTCCCCCTTCTGTCTAAATAAGAGTTCTAAGCCTAATATAAAACTATAAACAATAAGAACAAATATCAACTACAAAAATTAGAATTACAACCAGCATGAACAACATCAAGCAAGAAACATATGCTAAATGTTTTAATAGTTATCCTATTCTAAGGAGTCTAAGTCTTATATTAGAAATGGCTTGGCTAAGTCGTGAGAGGAAAGTAACAACAACTATCTAGTCTTCAACCCCATCAAAGACCTGAGAAGGGAAAATAATAACATAAAAGATTTCCACACTAGCCCAGAATGGAGTATAATGAAGGTTTATTTATTAGGGGTAAACTCACAAAAAGAGTAGTGATCCACAGTCCTCTGTATGTGGAGGGAACTGGAATGAATACAGCAGCCAAGGGGCCCATGCACGCTTTTTGTCTGTATATACAGTACATGAGACCACGCCCAAAGTGGGTCAGTATCTTAAAGGCTATTGGCTGAAGGAGTTCCCAGAGTACTGGAAAACCTATACTCAGAAAATAAATCTGTTGCTGGGGACTATCAGAATGTTGGACAGGAGATTGGTTACTTGTATGTGGCTTCCTTTTGAGCCATGAGTATGATATGGAATTGGATAGTGGCAATAGTTACAAATTTCTCTATTAAAAGTCTATCAAATTATACTTTTTACACAAGGGAGTATAATGGCATGTGAATTCTACTGCAGTTTTAAAAATGCATCATGTCAGTTAGAAAGACATATACACACCATCTGTTGCCCTGCAGATGGTCAAAGCAACAGAACCATAGTGGCCTAAAACTGTTTTTATTAGTTCACCTGCCTAAAACTGATGGCCATCACATCTGTTCATACATCATACTGAACTGTACCCTCAAAAGGATGTCACAAAGCAACAGAAATCTCCACATATTGGTAGATGGAAAATATGAACCATTAACTTATAAATGCATTCAAGTTGTGAAGCTCTGACTAGGCTTTTGTGAATTAACCAAAATATTTGTATATAGCATCTTTTATATATCTTCACAATAAAATAAGCCCATGCAAGAAGTACTCTGTCCTTTCTCTTATAGAACAGGAAACTGGGGCTTGGACACATTTCTAAGGTGATCATCCTTGTGGGAGCTCCAGCCAGGACTCCATAGTTGAAGTGGGCCTCCAGACTGCCTGCTGGTGGCCGCCTCACTGTGATGTTTTCCTGACAAAATAGGCTATCTTCCTTCCCTATTGGCAAGTTCATATAAACACACAAAACTGCCTATTCCTAACTGTAACAATGACAAATGCCAAGTGATAGAACAATTTAAGTCTTGTAAATCAATATATGAATTTTATCACGGGAGGAAACAGCTTTCCCAAACCATCTATTATGTTACTGCCTTTTAAAGGGTGAGCAGAAAGAACTTGAGATTTCTGGAGTTACTCAGATGTGAGTTTACAATCCTCCCTCTAAGATATGTCACTACAGGTTCTCCTATAGACACATACATATTTTATATCAGAATGTCAAATTTCTCCCTGACTCCAACAAGGAAACCTTTCCCAAGCCTGAGTGGTCAACAGACTGATAGGGAAAAGTGGCATGTAGCTTCCACTTAAGCAGGACTCCTCAGTCTCTTTATAATCAGACATTATACATGGAGGTTAGTTCTTCCCAGATCCCATCACCAATCCACCCTGTGTTTGGGCATAGCACATCTGTACCTAAGGAACCCTTTGCATATGGGATAAATGAACATGCCATGAATCTTCATCTCCATGTAAGAACCACCTGTGTCTATTTATCTGTTCAAATCCTCATCTACATCTATCTTCTTGGACCCCGATAATAATCACAGTAGCACACCCTGACAAACCCATGTCTTCCACTGGAATCCCTCCTCCTCTTTATAAAGATAGTCATCATTTGCATATCCTGTGGGGTTTAAGGCTGTTCCACAGCATGTGACACCAAGCATGGGAACAAAGCCATTCTAATCAGGCTTCAGGCCAGAAGCTGCTTACAATCACTACACTTTACAGCAATGGGTACAGACTTTTGGAACTTTGAAAACCTTTGCTTCAGGTGTTTGTCTTATTTAGTGGTGTGTGTGTGTGTGTGTGTGTGTGTGTGTGTGTGTGTCTGTCTGTCTGTCTGTCTGTCTGTCTGTGAGTGTGTCTATGTGTGTGTGACCCACACACATGAACACACATGCTAGTACACGTGCGTAGGTGCACATGCTTATGTGCATGTAGAAGCAGAGGACAGCCTCAGGTATACTCTGGAACCATGCACTCTTTGTTTGAGCTGGTATCTCATTGGTCTGCAACTCATCAAGCAGGTTGGGCTGGCTGGGCCCAGAACCTGGTGGCCAGGGAGCAGGGAGATTTCATTGCTTTGCCTTCTTGCTGGGATTGTAAGCATGAGCCACCGCACTCAGATTTTTAACATAGGTTCTGGAGACTGGCCTCCTGTCCTGATGCCTGCACAGCAAACACTTTACCACCTGTGCATCTTCTCAGCCCCAACATGTTCATATTTAACAGAAAGAAAACTATCTTTTTGCCTACTAGTTTTCCAACACATTTTAAAACAAATGTCTTCAAGGTTAATGGAGTTATAAGTTGCAAGGTCCAAATAATAGTAAGGATTTTTTCCCACTTAACATTGTAAACTCTTAGATAACAGTGGTTAATAATGTCATGTGGAAGACTGACCCTAAGATATCACTATATAAAACATCAAGCACTCCGATGGCTATTAGAGCTTTAATTTAGTTTGGTGCATCTACACTCTATATTATTCTGCCCAAGAATCAGAAAGCCTTGATCTGTATATACAAACAACATTGCTATATATACTGAACAAAATGATTGACTGTTAAAATCTTCGCATATTGAAACTACATATAGGAACACTGTAAAGTCATATAACTATAGCCACCAAAATCTAAACTTTAGGAGGCAAGTGGATGTTCTCTGGTAGGATAGTCCCAAGTGACAGCAAGAGGCTACTTGTTTCTTCTGTTAGAGGCTCAAAGAAAAAGAAGTTATGGTAGGTACCTGGTGACCTCATTTCGGTGTTGGGTTAGGCAGGGCAAGGGATATTCATCCATTGCTTAGAGATAAAAGGGACCAACTTATGCAATTCTTTAAGTGCTGAGACACTTAAAAACATTTGAGAAATGTTTTAGATGAAACTTCATCAAACATTTACCTATGTTTACCTATACATAGAAAAGAAACAGTACTGGATAATATTTGAAAAATCAAATATTTAAACACTACAGTTTAAAATTATACACCATAAGTTTACCTAAAGAAAATCTGTTAAAAACAATGTAAAAATATATAACCTAAAGCAGAAATAAGCATTTGAAAAATTATTTAATTATATGTGTAATAGTTCACAGGAGGAGTCTAAATACTTTAAATTTAATAGGACAAATCTTTTCTTCACATCAGTTCAATGAGCATCTAAAATCATAAATTTTAGCCATCATCAATATATTTTATAGACCATTTAAAATGTCCCAATAAATTCTGTACATGTTCTCAATTCACAACTTCTATCTTGATTGAGAACTAGTATTTTTAAAAATTATGAAATAATAAGCCCAAGGAGCTAGATAGATGGCCCAGTGGCTAAGCATGTACAGTACTCTTTCAGAAGACTTGGGTTTAACTCCCAGAACAACGTAAGGTGGCTCATGGCTGCCTGAACTCCAGCTCCACAAAGATCCAACACATCTGGCCCCTGTGGGCACCTGCATTCATATCTACTTACTCCTCCATGCAGACAATTTAAAATACATTTTAAAAAATAGTGAGCAAAGGGAGATGTCAGAAATCTGGCTGGTGTAAGGCCCTCCACAAGGACTGCTCTAATCACACAGTATAAAGAAGGTCTCACTCAAGGCAAATCAGTGTATTTGCTCAGTCTGGCATGTACATTCATCTCCACGCATTTAGGATTCTTATGTCTTGGTGTAGATTGTCTTTAGCTTTATTTAAATAAAAAATGATCATTTTAATGAGCTCCATTAAACTTACACAAGGTGCAAAAATAGAAGTAAAACTTTAAGCCTTTCAGCCAAAGATCTTTTCCTAGAGGTCATAAAATGCTGTACAAGAGACAAAACAGAGGGAAAAAAGTGACTTTCAAGATTATTCTTTCAGTGGACTCATGCAGCTGAGGATTAATGCATCACTCAAATTCCTTAAAGCTGGACTTCCATGAAGATAAAAAGGTGGAAAGAAAATTTGCTTTTTAGCTGTGATTTATTTATGAAATTTTCCTCATCTAAGTACATAGAGGATAAAGAAAAAAGAAGCTGCATTCTTACCCAGCCACAACTTAGCTCAGATTAAAGGGTGCTCTGAAGTGCACGATTATTTCAAAAAGGGCAATAAAATGCAGGGGACTAATGGACTACAATTTGGTATTTCTTGAGCTTTACAAGCTAACGTTTATATGTGCAAGCCAAGTCTAATTTGAAAATCTTCCTTTGGTACATTTCTGTAGCAGCACTTTTGATAACGATGGCTGTAGTCCAACGCGTATTTATAAGGCTTCACATTACAGTACACTTCATTTGCTGCCAGCTTGGCATCCCCACTGGAAACTCCAAGAAAAACAAAACAAAACAAAAAACTTCAAACAAGCCTGGAAAACAGCTCGAAGCCTCCATGCTTTCCATCTGGGCTTGGAGCACAAGCTTCTCAAGAGGCAATATCACCTACCTTTTTGGCTGCCAATCAGAACTTAAATTAATTAGACTGAGTCAGTAAAAAAAAATGTTATACCATTTACTTAACATGATTAAAAAAAACACTGCTTTATCTTCTTCTTCATGGGACTTCAGTATACACTGGCCTCTGCTAATTCATCTAAAACATGGGGACTGCTACAGAAACTGCAACATTTGATACTCTTCCGGGGTCAGAAAGGATGCCTAATAACACGAGCATTGGCATTGCTTTTAATATTTCAAGAAACCAATACTGTGGTCCCCAACTGACCTGCAGAGTTAATATAATCCATGTGTTCAAGGTCAGAGGCCGAGTAACACAAGTCTCTTGAAGATGTCCAAGACAAGGAATGGGCTCATCCCTGAAGTCCTCTCAAAGATCAAGGCTTGACAACACCTTGACTTTAGCTCCTCCTGGTGAACTGCCAACTTCTAGAACAGCAGAGAATAACCTGAAACTACTTTAAGACAGTACGCTAGTAGGGGTTTGTTACAGCCACAACAAAAAATGAGTACAACTTTGGTAACTGTCAGACACAAGGTGGTCAAGGGTACCAGAGGTACTTAATATAAAATTCCTTAAACTTCTTCAAAAATACTCTGAGGAACAAAAGAAGAGTTGGGTATAAGGAAAAGAGCTGAATTAGGCAAAGAAAATAAGAATAAAATCTGTTGTATTTCTTTAAATATATGGTTTTTGGATTATCAGTGACTTGATGATCTTAATAATATCAGGTTAAAACAATGTAAAAATGAATTCTTTCTCCAAAACACACCACCTAAATAAAACATGAGCAAGTTTTTGTGATGAAAATTGAGGACTTCCACAGACTACTGGTAAAGCCAAGCGTTCTTTGACTAGGATGCATCTGCTCAAACCGGCTTCACTATCATCCAGAGAGTGAAGTCACTTCATCTATGAAAAGACTTCTGGAGATCAAAATGTCCAAAAGAGCAGCCAACAACATAAAGCAGTTCTATAGAATTCTCTTTTGACATGAACGTAACAGTCTCAGAGACCCAGCTCCCAAGGCCAAACTCTAATTTTAAGGAACATGATTGGTCGAACGTGCTAGTTATGAGTAAGTTATGGACCTCAGCTAGGAGGTTCATAAATCCTTTCAAGTCAATTGAATTTTAATTAAGATTCAACACAAATGGATCTGGCATGACTCTCCTGGGCTTCAGCTGCTATTTAGGAGCTGAGAGGGATCCTGGTAACAAATTCGGAGATCTACTCACTATTACAAAAAAATCATAAAACAAGTAGAAGTGGTTTCCATCTTGGAGAAACATCGGTCAGATTAAGGAAGAGATAAAAGAGCAAAGAAGAAAATCAAACAGTACTGCAATATTTTATACGCTAAAATTTAGACAGAGCCATGCATGCTGCAGGAATATAAATGATACAAAGAGGTAGTGAATGTCTCCATGGGAATTTCTGGAATTAATCTCCGGAAGTGAAGATCTGGCTCAGTCAATACTGTGTTTGCCCCACAAGCATGAGGTCCTGAGTTTGAAGCTCTAGTGCCCACATAAAAAGCTAGGTGCAGTAAGGGGCATCTTTAACCACAGATCTGGGGGCTAGGAGGAACAGAAACAGGAGAACCCTCGAAGTTCACAAGCCAGCCCAACCAGTTCGTGAGCTTCATGCTCAGGAGGAGATCCTGTCTCTAAAACAAGCTGTCATACAGGAAGACACATTGACATGCGGCCTCCACTCACATGCATATATGAATCCATATGTATTCATGTACACACACACACACACACACACACACACACAAACACACACCACAAACCCACCCCAAAAAATTCAAATTTAGAAGACCAGATGTATGTGCAATAAAAAATAAAACTACAAAAATTAAAGGCTTATGCTGTTTAAAGTTTTAGATAACATTTTATGCAAAATAAACATGTCCATTATATGGACATGCAAATACAGCAAATGAACTCTTATTCTGAAGATCAAAAATGAATTAATATCTCATAGTACAAATTAAAAATCCTGAAAAATGAAATTACTCTTTAAGAGTAATAAGACTTATATACAATGAAGAAACAATTCTCTAAAATTTTAATCCTTAAACTTCACAAAAAAATCTTAAATCTAATGTTGTTCCTTTTTCATTCCTTATATGTAAGAAGCTACTGATTAATAATTCCATGGAAATTACACACCATCTGTGGACATATTACGGGCATATCCACTGATACAATTAATTTTAGAGAGTATTATTTCAGTAAATATGGAAATATAAGTTTTCCTGTAAAACGGTCAAGGCTAAAGCTTTTGGAACAGACACAGAGCCATTTCTTGTTACCAGAAAAGAAGAAAGACTGTGAAGTCATTCAAGCAGAATGACAAGCCAACCACAGCCAGATCAAAGGAGTGAAGAAGAAAAAGGCTGAAACGTGAAGCTGAAATATTTATTCCCTTCAAAAACATCACCCAGGCCTTGTCCCTGGGCACTTGAATACTTCAAAGTAGCTGGGAAAGATTCTCACTTATGTTCATCACTATGCACAAATAGATCAAATTTTAAGTCGGCATATTTTCTCCTTATTTATCAAATATAAATGTAATACTTATCGTGGAAGTCTTCACTTACTAAGGATAATTTCTAAGTGATGTGGTTACTTCTTAGTGAAAACAGATATTTTCTAGTACTTCCAAAAATGATATTCCCACAACCTATGACACTGATCGTTGTGACCAAGTGGTGAACATTAAGGGACAGCCTACTATGCTCACTGAACTTCAGGACAGTCCGGATATTACTTCATTTAATTTCAATAGCCATAATAAGTTACTAATTTGGGACTTTTGTCTATTTCCAATCTCCAGGAGGATAAGTACATGATTTTCTTCAGGTTCACCTTCTTATTTAACTTCTCTAAGATCTCGAATAATAGGCTCAAAGACCTTTAATTATGGCTAGAATCCACTTATGAGTGAATACATACCATATTCCTCTTTTTGGGTCTGGGTTACCTCACTCAGTAAAGCGTTTTCTATGTCCATCCATTTGCATGTAAAATTCAAGATGTCATTGTTTTTTTACCGCTGAGTAAAACTCTAGTGTATATGTTCCACACCTTCTTTAACCATTCTTCTATTGAGGTGCACCTAGGTTGTTTCCAGGTTCTGGCTATTACAAATAGTGTTGCTATGAACATAGTTGAACAAATGCTTTTGTAGTATGATAGGGCATCTCTTGATCTAATGAGAGTTCACCAAGGCCAGTTGGACTGGGACTGAACGAGCATGTGATCCAACCAGATTTTTTGAATGTGGCCGGATTCTCTGAATGTGGCTGGCCCGGAGCCTTTCTGAAAAGCCATTGACAATGACACTGGGACTTGTTTCCTCTGCATATACTGGATTTTTGGGATCCAGTCTGTTTGGATACTCACCTTCCTGGACCTGGAGGGAGGGGGGAGGAACTTGAACTTCCCACAGGGCTGGAAGCCCTGACTGCTCTTAGGGATAGAAAGGGAGGAGGAGGGGGAGGGGGGGAGTGGGAGGGTGTTGGGAGGAGGGGCGGAAATGGAAACTTTCATAATTTAATAAACTTTGAAAAAAAAGTTACTAATTTAACACATAAATAAATGGAAATTTTATTTTCCCAATTTGACATAGAACACGACAGAATGACAAGTTGAATCAGTGGTTCTCAACCTTTCTAATGTTGTGACCCTTTAATACAGTCCCCCACGTTGTAGTGACTCCCACACATTATTTTTGTTGCTACCACATAGCTGTAATTCTGCTACTGTTATGAATCATAATGCAAATATCTGTGTTTCCCAATGGTCATAGGTGACCCCTGTGAAAGGGTCATTTGACTCTCAAGTGGCAACCCACAGGTTGGGAACCACTAAATTAAATCAATCCAGACAATGGCAAAGTCCAAGATGACTTTACCATCTTATTTGTTTAAATGCATGCATAAGTGACTAACTCTTTACTAAAGTGTTATGTCTTCACAAATAATTTTAACCAAGATTTCACTACAATTTTCCTTAGATATCTATATATTAAATCACTCTCAGAGTCTCTAAAATCTACAGTGTTCTTCAAGCACTTACATAGCACTTACTAAATACTAGTTATATGTTCAATGCTAGATATACAAAAATGTTCAAGTCATTTTCATGCTTTCCTGGGGGGGTAAAGCAGACCCTGTACTGTTGTTTTACTGCTATAATAGCTACACAATGATATTAATGCAATACTTCAAGAGGACAACATACAAGGGAACTTTGGGTTTAGGAAATAAGTTAGTTAGTACTTCTGATCCCCTGTACCAATGCAGAAAGCTGGGCATCGTAGTGCATCACTGTGATCCCAGCACTAGGAAGGCAGAGACAGGCATATCCCCTACTCACGGGCTGGATGGTCATTCCAAATCAGTGACTTCCAGGTTCAGTCACTGTCTCAAAAACTACAGAAGAGCATTGAGGAAGGTATCTACTAGAGGAAGACACCTTTACCCTTCACTGCATGTGGATTCATACACAAACATGCACATACACATACATACAGCATACAAATACAAAAACGTAGTTCATTATACCTAAAATGTATGTATATGTTCACATGTGTGTGCACTATACACATGCAACAGTAGATGTAAATACACAGAACAATAAAAAAGCTTCCTAAAATATTTTCATCCTAGTAAGATGACTAAGAATATGCAAAAGGTATATATAATACATGTGAATGTTATATGCACATAGCATGTTAAAACTGTATATCCTTATACAATGTGTATATATTTATGGAATACAGAATTTATTTGATATTTGTAAAAAAAGGCTTGTTTTTCTCAGTACCTACTTTTAATGAAAAAGTAAATATTCATAATGACACTTATTTCAAATACAAGATGTAAATGGCCAGGGAAAGAGATTTCTAAAGATTAAACATATACTTTTACATAAATTTAATAATAATCTCATTAGTTAATCTGAAACCATTTAGAGTTTGTTAAATCATTTTCTGTTAATGTACTGATCAAATACCAGGCACAGCACTAAACTAAGCATCTCTGAACTAGTCACATCTGGTTATTAGCTTCCAAGGGAAAAAAATGTATTTAATTAATCACAATAATAACAATCAATAGCCAGTAACTGAAAAGAGATAGGCATAAGTTACTATGGGTTTAATAAATATATAGATAATTATAATTTTAACTTAATTTAAATTAATGAATACAAATACAAGTAAAGAAAAAACTTCATAGAGATATCCCACAAGAAAGTAGTAATAACGTTAACTAAAGAATGAGGAAGACTCAGGAAAAGGAAAATGTTGGGATTCTACCATCCGGGACAGTAGGCAGAACAACTGTGGAGGGAAAGATAGGCTAACTCAAGGGGGAGCAGTACCTGGGCTAGGTGAGGCATGGAGAAAAGAGAGCAAGACTTGTGGTGACATCAAGCATCACTGTGCCATCTGAAATTCTAGAGATGGACTGAACACGCAGTGAAAAGCACATAGGATTAGAGATGAATTACATACGACCAATAAAAAGACCTGTGGTGATGGATGTAGCAGTGGAAGATAAAGTAAGGGGAAAAAAAGACATAAAACACATGAAAATTATCAGCAATTGAATGTCTATATCTAGAGTACATGAGAGAAAAAGATAAGGATATACATGTTTGAAGAAATGATAGCAAAATACTTTTTTAACTTAGCAAAATTTATGAACCCATAAATTTAGGAACTAGAAACATAGGTAATATCCAGAAGAGTAGTAAGTTACATGATAATCAAATTTCTCAAAAGCAGGAATAAAGAAAAAATATTAATAGTTAGAAAAAGGAAATATCAGACTTTCCATAGCAAGCAATGAAAGGAGAAGACACTTAAGCAATACCTTGAAAATGCTTTTTAAAAGCACAGCCTTGTCAACTTAGAATTCCATTACTGAAAAAAATCATCTTTCAAAACCACAGGTAAAATAAATCCTTTCAAGATAGAGAATTAAGGACTATTGTCAGGAGACCCACACTCCTAGAAGCAAAACAGAGAATCTTTCTGGTTGAAAGGCATCAATACAGGCAGAAATATAAGACTATCATCAAGATTTGTAATTACATGGGCCAGATTTGAGATTTATTTATATAATTACGTGTCTTTAAAAATAATTCACTTTAAATGAAAGTTAGGTAAGGTAGTAATGGCTTTATAATATATTAAAGTAAAATGTATAACAAGAATAATTCACAGTACTAAAAAGAGAGGGTAATAATCCACCACAGGATTCTTATATATAACTTAGCCTACATATATAAACTAGGGTATATTGTGAAAACTTTAAAATATATAAGCCAAGTCATGAATTAACCTCTAAAATATCAAAACAACTAATAGAGAGGATAAAATAATTATTCAATTAATCAAAAAAGTAAATCTATATTTTACTTTTTCTTTAATAAATTAACTGTAGTTTATGCTCTATAATTGTCACACTCATTACTTCTTTTTAAAAGATTTTTTTTCATGGAATGAATGAAAGTTTATTTTAATATCCTTCCCTGTCAAAATTATCTCAAATTCTTACTCTTAAAATTTGAATTAGTGAATATAGGCCACAGTCAATCTATTAATGGAAAAAGCTAAAAAAAAGGGCATAACCAGGCAGATAGAATAAATACAAATATTCATATTTAAAATTATTAGTGACACTAAATATAAATGGTCTAAATATTCTAAGTAAAAGGCAACGACTGTCCAAAATGATTGAAAAGGCATTAACCAACTTTATGTGCTGCTTAGGCAGAAAAATTCCAATAGATTAAAAGTAAAAATATTTTTAAAAATATAAACATTAAGGTAACAGAGTAGCAATATAAAAAGTAGACTTCAGAACAAAGAATATAGCCATAATAAAGGTCATTCCAACAAAAAAAGTTTAAAAGACAAGAAACACAAAACTTAAAGAACTACAAATACAAAAACATGTATAATTAGAACTGTCAATTAAATATTCTTCACTTTTAATAATTCACAGGAAAATAAACGAAGAACAAACAGAAATTAAATAAATTACCAGAAAACTTGACCTTAATGGCATTCATAAAACATTCTTTCACAACACAACAGAATAAATAACTCAAGAGTACACAGAACATTAATCAAAATAGACTGTATTCTGGGAAATAGAGCAAGTCTTACAAAACTTAAAAGAATTAAAGTGAAGATTAATCTGGGCAGTATTTACAAACATGGGAGATTTATAAAATGTAAAAAAAAAGAAGTTTATCTCTGGGAAAAAAGAAAAGACATAGACTAATGATATTCTTTCTTATATTAAAATTGTGACTAGCTAACTATACAACGTTAGCATTGGTTAAATGTGAATATGTGACTGAATGTTTGCAATTCTCCCACACTTCGTAGTTGCCCATCCAATAAGCACTTTGTTTCCTTGAACAAGAAGAGTCCCTGCCCATTTCTTCCCAGACCAACAACCTTGAGCTGGGAGAAATGGGAAGTGTTCAGCACTGTCCCTCTCTAGTAAGGACTGCCTGTCATCGGTGTCCTTTACACTTCATACTGTCCCTTGGATAAAGCTCTGAAATGTGGGCTGGTGAGTATACCTAACCTCATGTGGAAATGTTTCCTGACCACCTGTTTTCCCAAATTAGTTCAAAATTTAAAAAGAAACGATAGTGTTATATGTTAGCCTCTAATCTTTTTCAAATAAAAATGTCATAAAATTTTCAGATTTTACACAAGTTTGAAGAGTTTATTACCGCTTGGAAGACAAAACAAAATACCAACAAAATTTTTTATAAAGTGGCAAAACATTAATTTTATTTATAAATAATCTTCCTTCAATTTCCTAAGGAGTCTACAGTACAGAATTAAACCGTTCCCATACTAATTCAGACTTTGTTAGTAATTATTTGTGGTAATTCAGTAAGTAAGGATATTAAAGTTCACTCTCATTCACTCAAAAAAAAAAAGTCTCCTCTAAAAAAGTAATGTGTGTGGTAATTATAGTCTATAGACCATAGTTAACCTATTTTTAACTTCACTTTCAACTAAATAAATCCAAACTCAGAGTAACTGAATAAAATGCCTGTATAGTAAGCATTTTACTGCAGTCTCGGGGAAGATCTCTCGAGACAACTGGAAGCCCTTAGGTTCCTGACTTACGGCTGCATTTCTTACACCATCCCTGCTTCCCTTTGAATTGCCCAGTCCCTGTTTGTCAACAACAGGCTACTGAAAACTTCAGTTTGAATGTAGTCCATATTGACTGCTGACTAATGAGTCTGCATCATGGTAACTAGGAAAGTTAGCCTTCCCTGCCAATGAGACAAGATTTGTCATCTCCAAGGAGAAACCACTGGGAACATCCACAAGGGTCTTCTCCGAGAGGTTCAGCTAAGAAGGGAGACCTAAGTTAAATCTGGTTGGGCATCCAGACTAAAGACAACTGAAAAGGGAGAAAGCAGAACACTGGAATTCCCCTTGGTCTGCGACTTGTTCCATTCCGATGTCAGCAAGCAGCCTCACTTTGTGCCCACTATGATGGACTACTCCCTTAAACCATGAGCCAGAGTAACATCTCTCTCCCTTAAGTTCTTTCAACCTGTTTTGCCACAGGAATAAGAATAATAGATAATACAGTACTTTTCAGGTTTTTGGCTCCTGCATTTGTTTGCTTTAGTCTACCAGTTTTTAGATTCCAAATGTCTACGGTGGGGGGTGGGGGAGTAATGTACAAAACACAGCGGTTAACAATAAAGAATTCTGAGTCAAAGTCACCCAAAGTTGTGAACCCTAGCACTTTTATCAACTGCAGAACATAAGCTCTTTGAACCTCAGAGAAAAAAAAAAAACTGGTCATCTTTATCAGGAAACCAATCTAGGCCCAATAAAGACAGCAGAGAAAAGGAGGTACCCTGTAGAAGAGAATGGATTGGGCAGCTTGTACCAAATGAGTACAAGAGACTCATTTGGAATGAATGGACATATTTATGAATAATTTGAATCATGTCATTTAAAAAGCACAAAAGGAACACTACTTAACTAGGCTCAGAGTGGAAGTTCAGGCCACTGAAATTCCCAGAAATTGGAAGGCAAGAGCAGGAAGATCATTTGCAAGATGAGTCAGCCTGAGCTACATAGCAAGGTCCAAATCAGCCAAGGCTACACACGGAAGCCCTGTCTCTAACAGCAACAGGCAAACAACAACAAAAAAATTATACTGGTGCTAGAGAAGCTAAAAACCTACATTCTTTCCAGACAAGAGCACTGATTTAGACTCCGCAGCCTGGGTATGAAGCTCGGCTCAGCAGTGGATTAGTTATGCGATACTGGTCAAGTTGCCTCACTTTTGAACTTCCATCTCTCCCAGCAGATGATAACATACGACCGACCACACAGGAGTCCTCTGAAGACAAGCTAAGAGACGGGGCATGGAAACCATTGTGTACATGGTCAATGGTAAAGGGAGAAAGGCGTCACATGATTAGCTGCTCTTACACCCCCATCAAGGTTATTTCAGCACATTTCACTGTAAAAGTGGAATTGTATTTGTAATAAAACTCAAGAAGCTAAATGCATAAGCTGCTCTAAAACGTTTGCTCAATTCCAAATAAAGCACTCAAGAAGCCTAAGAGAAATCTCATGTTACACACTAAACTTATAGTGTGAAATAGTGTCCCAAATGTGTCTGTCAGTAAGAAGTTCCCTGTCCATCACACTCCATGACACACATTTAAAGCAGTGTGTTCTCATGAGAAGAAATGCTGCATTCTATGATGACATTTCTACAAAGAACCACTTAACAGAAAAGAAATTTCTTTCTCTGCTTGAAGCGAGGCGGCCACATATTGCTCTCTTCTGCAAGCTTCACACTGTGCTCTCAGAGGGAGGGTTAAATCAGCATGCTAGCTGGAGCTAAGGAATGTTTACAATAAACTGCGCACTTTGACCACTCTGGATCTAAACTGGTTTCAGATGCTCCAGCAGAGTGTAGAAAAGAGAACAGCTGGGTCTCCCTCCACCACCACAGTGATATTTAAGAAAGTTATTTGTAAGAAGAAAATGACACTCAGGCTTTGGGAATTTACTAAATTATATGGATAAGTTTGTTCTAGAAAATACAAATGATTACATCGGTACAAAATTGAATAACTGTAATCCACCTATTAGCAAGTTTTCATTAATGCCTTCTAGTAATTTATGTTTAATGTCAAACTTAAAATATACTTAATTCTAGTTGCAAGAAAAGTAAACTATGTTATTCACAAAATTACTTAGGAATTATTAAAGTAAAGCCTGTTTAATATATATTAGATGTATATTCACATCAGAGCCAGAGCATGCAAAATAAATGAGCGCACAGTACAGACATGATAAAACTGATGTCGAGCTGGTGGATCTCCCCAGTCCTCATCTCAAGCACTACCGCCATCTACAAGCACGTGATTAGTCATGATGGTGAGAGCGAAGGAACAATTAGGTTTAAGTAAAGACTAGAAATGTTTCTAATTATAATCACATAGCACCCCTTTAAAAAGAAAAGGCAAAATCAAAGAATCAGACATCAAAAGGCCATTAGGTCTCAATACAGACCGTTTCCAGACCTGGTTTACTGCACATAAGGCCTGCTTTGCGGTGTTTTCATTTTTCACTAAGAACAGAGATATATGGTTCAAATTATTGAAGTTTCTTCAAAGTTCCTTGAAATTTGTGTATTCTACAATTAAGATGAATAAATTTTTTATCAAGTAGTAAAAATTGGAAGATTAAAATTTAACAGCCACCAATGGTAAAGAACCCTCATTAACTTTCATGACACCAAACTTCAAGAATTATGATTTAGAAAAACACAAAGGAAATTCAATGAAGAAATAAAACTATGTTTTTTCAATGATAAAAGTACATAACAATTTTTATCTATTGTTTACAAAGATCTGAAAAAAAGCTTTCTTCTATGTCTTCATGTCTGTTATACTCCTGACCTCTTGCTTAGACATTAACATGTCATCAGATTCATGTTCTTGAAATATTAATTCCTTTTCACGCGCCACTTCTCTCCTCCACTAGCTCATTTCTCGTTCTTCCTTCAAATCGTAGCTTACTGCCCAAACTATGAAGGAAGTCAGTCTTTGCCCAGTGTCACTGGGCTCATCGACTGCTCTGCTAGCGTTCTTCAGCCATTCCCCTCTGGGGAACCAGGACCACTGGTTCTGTGTGCTTCCTTCCTGCCAGGCTCAGCTTTTAGGTTCCCACGTACCATGTACTCTACATGTCTACACAGCACTGTTCTTACAAATTCTCTGCGAATTATATTGTTACAGGATGAGGCTCATGGTTAAGTGTTTGCCCTGCACACATGAGGCCCTAGGTACAATCCACAAAACTGGGGGGGGGGATAAATTAAATAAGAAAACTATTTGCCATATAAGCTAATGTGTTCAGAATGTAACCTGTAGGCATTCTCAAGAAGAACTCCAATAAAAAATGGACTACAGACTTAAACAGAGAACTCTCAACAGAGGAATCTAAAATGACTGAAAGACACTTAAAGAAACGTTCAACATTCTTAGTCATCAGAAAAATGCAAATCAAAACAACTCTAAGATTCCATCTTACACCTGTAAGAATGGCCAAGATCAAAAACACTGATGACAACTTATGCTGGAGAGGTTGTGGGGAAAAGGGAACACTCCTGCATTGCTGGTAGGAGTGCAAGCTGGTACAGCACCTTTGGATGTCAGTGTAGTGATTTTCAGAAAATTAGGAAACAACCTTCCTCAAGACCCACTAATACCATCCTTTGGGGTATATATCCAAAGGATGCTCAATTGTGTCACGAGGACATGTGCTCAACTATGTTCATAGCAGCTTTGTTTGTCATAGCCAGAACCTGGAAACAACATAAGTGCCCCTCGACCGAAGAATGGATAAGGAAAATGTGATACATTTACACAATGGAGTACTACACAGCAGAACAAAATAATGACATCTTGAATTTTGCAGGAAAATGGATGGATCTAAGAAACATTATTTTGAGTGAGGTAACCCAGACACAGAAAGACAATTATCACATGTACTCACTCATAGGTGGGTTTTAAACAGAAAGCAAAGAAAACCAGCCTACAAACCACAACCCCAGAGAACTTAGATAACAATGAGGACCCTAAGAGAGACTTACATAGATCTAATCTACATGGGAAGTAGAAAAAGACAAGCTCTCCTGAGTAAATTGGAAGCATGGGGACCTTGCGGGAGGTTTAGAGGGGGTAGGGGAGAGGCAGGGAGAGGAGCAGAGAAAAATGTAGAGCTCAATAAAAATCGATTTAAAGAAAGGAAAAAAGAACTCCACTACTGAAATTAATACCAGACCAACAGATAATTTTATGAAATTTGTTACCAACAAAACTTATTTTCTGAGTTTCTATGAAAAACCAGAGCATCAGACAGCTAGCAAACAACACACGGCTGAGAAAGGTTTCTACGATGGAGAGGTATGCATATACAAATGTCAAGGTGAGTATGGCTGACAGACTAGAAAGCATCTTAAATTACAATTTGAAATAGAGAAAGATGTAATATAACAGGAATTGATTAACAGGTGGAAAGCCTGGTGCATAAAAACTTCAATTAAGAAAATACAGAAGCGGAGAGTTTAAGAGAAGAACCTTAATGAGATCAGAAAGAATATTCTGGCATGGCTCCAAGAGGATGGAAACGGAACCGATTTCATGTGTAATTAGAGACAGAGGATCAGAGAAGCAGAGGAGGACCAACTACTGCTCTAATAGTAATGACAACGGCTTCATCATACACCATACACTCCATGAGCAAATAATGCAAGAATAATTTTTTAAAGAGATAAAAGCTCAGAAGGAGTTGTCTGCAGTCTATTATATTAATAAAGCATATATCCAATGGTGTGAAAAAAATCAAAGAGCCCTCATGGCAACAGAGAATATGATGATTTTGGGGGGGTTAAAAAAAAGTCATCTGGGAGATGGAGAGTCAGCCTTTGATTCTCTTATTAATTTTGCAGAAAGCTAACCGTGCTGCACTGCTCAGGAGGTCACTGGCTCCACACGCTTCCCGATATCCTCTTGAAAAAGAAGCAAAAGACCACAAAGCAAGCTGAGATCAAGGACTTCTTTATTTTAAAAAAATCAAGTTTCAAAGTCATGAAGAGGTCAGCATGCATCTAGATGTTGGTGCCACAAACTAATCTATAATTGAATCTACATTGAGCCACAATAATTGATTCCAAAAGTGATGGTGCTGGCTTAACATGAACTTAACTATGCAATTATAAAGAGCATGGGAGTATACATATCATATTTCAAAAATCTAGTCAAAGGCTTCGGGCAAAGATAAGTTCTAACTATATATAAAAAAGATGGCATCTGCTTAGCATCTTACAAATTGTCTCCTCCAAGTGATCACTAGAATACCTAGGAGGAGAAATAACAGGGAACAGTCTGATAACAGTAAACTGAATTATATAGGCAAGCCAACGAAAGCCTCCAGTAAAGGCAAAGCCTAGAAACAGACTGAGGAAACTGCCCAGGTGTACTGGTAGACTCTAAAGCAGATGGAATTTGCTTCAGAAATTAGAATTGGAGCTAGAAAGACACTTCCTATCTCTCAAATAAAAGATCCTGAATCTAAAAATATCCAAACATTTGGTAGCTGGGATTCTACGAGGATGATGTTCCAGAAAACATCTGGATTAGAGTGAAGGGTGAGTGAAGCTGGAGCACTGCATAGGGAGAGCTGCAAACTTCCCAGCTAAACGAATAAAGATGGATACGAAATCAGGGAAGAATGTGTACTAAAGAAACACTGAGAACTACAAATTCACATTCATTCAGAAAAATCAAAATCTCAGGTGGTAGGTTATTAAAAGCTTCAGTATTAGTAAAACAGGATCTGCAGGCAATATTCCTAGAAATCTAGAACCTCCTGGCAAATGATCAATGCTTTTATCCAGTTGTTGGTTTTTACAGAAGCAAGGACATCGAGCAGATCCACGTGAATCTCAGGGAAGACAATGTACACCCTGAATGTGTAGCACAGAACACAGGAAGATGCATAAACTGTGTGCTCTAAGAGTGAGTTAAACAAATAGAATATCAAAGTCAGGTGAGGTCTGCCTTATTCAAGATGAAGTAATGAAGAAGAAAAGCAAAAAACTGAAGTCTGGAAGCTTCTGCAGAACCTGGGAAAGAGAACATCTAAGAGACACTTAAGAAAAATCTGTCTCTTGCCTGTCTTATATTCCTCTCTAGTGCTGAGATTAAGGGTGTGCACCACCACTGCCCGGTCTCTATGACTAACTAGTGTGGCTGCTGAGATTAAGGGTGTGCACCACCACTGCCCGGTCTCTATGACTAACTAGTGTGGCTGCTGAGATTAAGGGTGTGCACCACCACTGCCCGGTCTCTATGACTAACTAGTGTGGCTGCTGAGATTAAGGATGTGCACCACCACTGCCCGGTCTCTATGGCTGACTAGTGCAACTGCTTTGCACTCTGATCTTCAGGCAAACTCTATTTACTAAAACACAAATAAAATACCACCATAAGACAATATATGTAAATGGGTAGTAAGATCACCAAAGACTAAATTGAAAACTCTAAAATATAGTCTCCTCATAAAAAGAGCTATGCAAGACAGACTGGAATACAGTGGTGAAGTGGACCAAAAGGTGTGTCTAGCCTACAGCGGAAAAGAAGGTGCTTTAGTGGGAAGACACGAAGCTCTGCACAGGCCAACCTGTCGCCACCACAGAACCCTGGGTAAATGTTAGCAAGCCAGATCCAGCAAAATTTCTTAAAAATATTCAATGCGACTTAGGATTTATCTAAGAAATGTAAAATTTAACATTTGAAATCATATATATGCATTTATAGCATTCATTTTATAAATGAAATTATGTTATATTAAGATGTTTAAAATGTTATGTGGCTATTCAATGAGCAGAATGCTTCTGAGAAGCTGTAACACTCATTCATGAATTTTAAAAATATAAAAAAATCTCTTGGAAGGACAGGGGTAAATGTTGGTAAAGCACACATGAGGCCCTGGATATCATTTTCAGTATGACACAAAAGAAAAACAATAAGAACAAAACAAACAAAACAATTTAACAAATTAGGAATGAGCATCCTCTTATCAGCTCAATGTGCCTGTGTAAAACAACAGTTAGCCAAAGAGAGTATCTTGATGCAGGAATTGCCTATGAGCAGGGATGACCACACACATGATGATAGGAAACAATTTATTGGACATTATAGCAAAGCAGAAAACTAAGAGCTCAGAGAGAGACACATAAATATTGAAATAGGAAGAGAAAACGATAATTGTTTGCTGACTATGTAGTTAGTAGTGTACACAAACCAAGTGCAATGAAAACTATTTTAAAATTTTTTAAACTTTGAAAATAAAATTAAGCAAAATTCCCAAATATAGCAGTTCAATATTTTAACTGCTTTTCTGTTCAGATTGATACATGGATTTTTAAAAAAAAAACTACAATTGTTTTTAAAAGATAAAATATAATAATGTGACCTATTAGGTACTTAAAATACAGAAAAATTTATAAATGTTTTATAAAAGATATTAAGATAGACAATTTAATGGAGAAATATAGTCACTCAAAAGATAAATAGAAATTTTTATTTATATTCAAACTAAAGGAAAAGTATTATAAATACAATGAAAACCCTTCAGAATTTTTGTAAAACTTGATTCTAAAATTCAAAATACAGAGGCACAGTTGCAAATATCTAAGAAAAAAACTGAAGATAAAAACTAGTGTGGAAGGTACAGGTGACCACATTTCACACTGTAGTAAGATAGAACTTGTCCTATTTCTCCAAGAAAAAATTTAGGAAGTACAAGTTTGTTTTCAAATGAGAATAAAATATCTTATAAATTTTGTGATGGTTGGCATTAACTGTGATGGGCCTCTCTACATGGTTCTGGGAGATTTTCGTAATTGGGTTAACCGGGTTAGGAAGGCCCACCCTGTGAGTGGCACCATTTCACTAAATGAAAAGCAGAGAGGAAGCTGAGCAGCAAGCACACCTTAAGTTATTGCTCTCTGCTCTTGATCATAGATGTAATATGATCAGCTACTTCAAGTTGGGGCTGCATCAACTCCCCTGCAGTGATGTACTGCAGCCTGGAATTGTAAACCAAATAAATTCTTAAGTTTCTCTGGTAAGTTGCTTTCAAATGGGTATTTTTCCCCCTTTTTAAAACAATTTATTTATTTATTTATTTATTTATTTATTTATTTATTTATTTATTTATTTTACATACCGACCAGTTTCCCCTCCCTTTTCTTCTCCCATCTTCTCCCCACATTCACTCCTCTTCCATCTCCATTCAGAAGGGGTAAAGCCTCCCACAGTAGCCAACAAAGCATGGCATATCAAGTTGAGATAGGACCAAGTTCCTCCCCCTTGCATCAAGGTTGGGCAAAGCAACCCACCATAGGGAATAGGTTCCAAAGTGCCAGCTCATGCTTAGGGGACAGGTCCCACCAGGGTATTTTCTAAAGCAACTAGGAAAGAAATTAAGATACAAGATGACTTGTAAACATGTTTGCACATACATCTAAAGCACAGTGACTAATAACTCCTTGTCACTATTCATCAACCTTATAAACAAAATGACCAAACCATGATTCAACATGCTGGCAATATTTAAAACTAGAATTAGAATTACACTATTATATTACTATACTTCAAAATTCTAATACCACACTGCTTTAACTGCTCCCCCTTTCCAACACCCATTCAAGCTCCTGGGTGAACTCAAAGGCTGTCTGTGCCGAATGCAACTGCATCCTTTTATTTTTCTGTAGTCTGTGCTTCATTTAAAAAGCCTGCTGACAGCCGGGCAGTAGTGGCACACACCTTTAACTCCAGGAGGCAGAGGCAGGTGGATCTATGGGAGTTTGAGGGCAGTCTGGTCTAAGGAGCTAGTTCCAAGATAGCTAAGGCTACACAGAGAAACTCTGTCTGAAACCCCCTCACCTTCAAAAAGAAAAAAAATTAAAAATAAAATAAAAAGTCTATTGAAATAAAGCCCCATTTTGAATAAACACACAATTATTTAGTATTCTATTAAAATTAGTTCCTAGTAAATACAATGACAGAAACACTGTTTTGATAACTTTGCAGTTTTAATATTTTAAGCCATTCCTATTTGAAAATTAATCCCTGTTGCCTATTAATACTATAAATGTTGATTCAAAACAGCAAACAAGCATCTTTAAATAAGGAAATTTAAAATAGATTAATAGAAAAAGCTTTTCCAACCCAATAAAACTTATTTTAAAAATAACGTCTGGTGTAACTAATCTGTGTTTCTACTTAGTGAGAGATTATAAATACTATACATGTAAAGAGAGGGGTGTGCTATTTTTTTTAAATCTACATGTCAGTTTGTTGGGAAAGTAACATTCAAACCCCTATTTTCTAACTTTAAACAAAACTAAGAAAAGTAGGCAAAGAAGACGGTCAGCTAAGTTCTTCATACACATACAACTTCACAGAAAGGCTTTCAATGAGATGGGGACATTTGCTGCATACTACTAGCATTGACAGTAGGCTTCAAACCAATTCAAACAGAAACATAGCTCAAGAACATTCTGAACTGAATTGCTTAAAACCCATTTAGACATTCTCACACTAACTTAAATTTTACCTGAAAAGGCAGCTAATATAGGAAAAATATAAACAGGCATTTTCAAGAAAGCTACAAATGCAGAAGCCTTGATTTAAAAGAATATTTTTATATACGTGAATGTGTTTATGAGTATATAAATTTAGTGAAATGAGCCACTAAAATGCCTCATATTGTTCTTTTCATGCAGCACTTGCTCCCTTATAATCAGCCCTTTGTTAATATGCAGATGCAGGACTGGTCGTGAGAGGTGTGTTCTCAGCATCAGAGGTCCAAGACCATTGGTTGAACAACAGAGAAGAAAGGGCTTTCTTAATATTTAACTCTCCTCTGGGCTTTCCACTCACATTAGCTGACCTCTGCAAACACCAGTGAACAGTTAAGTTCTGCCAGATTCCAGGTCTGGGTGCAGGGCTGTCCTCCTGCATATGTCTTGCCTGACTACATGTTAAATGTTTGATGGAGGACTTTGCCCAACAGAAATGCACATGCATGTACACAATTTTATGCTGACCACGTTATGATCCTTCTTTTACTCAGGCCATGATTTTTATCTTTTTTTAAGTTATATAAAAATAGGACTGTGTAGAATGAACTATTTTATACCAGGCTTCTTTGTTCCACATCTAGATTTGTGAGATAAATAAATTACTACTTTATATTACTGATATTATTAGAAAATCACACAAATTGTCAGTGCAGTTTTGATATAAATAATATTTCATGTGTGCTTTTCAAAATGCAAAGAATTAAGATAGTATAAACTTGTTTTGTGTCACCTTTTGAATTTTGTTGCAAGAAAGGAGTTTGAAAAAGTTGTTAATCAAAAATGTTTTAAACACCTCCTAAATACTTCAATTTCCATACTACTTCATGCCTTATTAATTTTAGTTCCCACAACTTAGCATCAGATTTGATGAATACAGGAATATGAAAAGGGAATAAAGTAACCCTGCCATCTACATACATCTGCTGAGATTTTTATTTATGTATGTATTTATCTAGTTATGTTTGGTCTGAGACTCAAGCCCAGTCCTTTCTATGATGACCAATTTTAACTACCTAAAGAATAAAAGGAGCAATTGTATTGCAGTATCAATCCTTCAGACAGGAACAGTATATTGTTCTGTGGCATCCAATCACTTTCTGGATGTATAGTCTATTGGTTATCCCATATCATTGAAAAATAAAAAACACATACAATTCATGACAGTTACAGTTATTATATACATCAAGTATTAAAACTACTTTCTATAATAAAATGAAACAGGAAAGAAAAATGATCAAACCACATAGAGAACGAAAATACAGAATGGTAGCAGTCAGCAACATTAAGATACTTTCAGATCCTAACAGTGGTGACATGTGAGCTCTCTAGAGTTAGCATTTAAAGTGAGAGACTGAGTGCAGTCTCTGACGGCTAGTCTTCATGATCAACATTAGTGCATGGAGAATCACCCAGAAGACTGACTGGTGAGAGGACTGGTAGGCATATCTGGAACAGCATCTCCAGAAGACTGACAGAACAAGGCAGACACACCCGGAGCATGATCAGCACCAGCCCAATGGCTGGGCACTCCTGTAGAATCCAAGGGGAAAGGGGAGCCAGCAGAGCACAGGCACACTTGTTTCTGCTTCTTCCTGCCAGCAAGTGACCTGCTCTTGCTCTTCCACACCTTTCCTGACACAATGGAAGAAACCTCTAGAGCCAGGAACCAATAGGTCTTTCCTAAGTGACTAATATGTGATCCAAAGTGTCCCTTTGGATAATATTAGCTTTGACATATCAAGTTGAAATTGAAACCAAAGACTAAAGTGGCCATTTCAACTGTTTAAAGAGAGGATCAACACCATCTCATATACTACCCAGCCCTTTACATCTCTGACACAACTATGTCACAATAAAGTCACACAATTTCCCCTTAACATCGCATTCATTATATAGCATCCAATTAACAGGATTACATGTACATGGTTACAAAATTCTGGGATGGAATTCTATGAGAGAGTCAAAAGACCTAGGATGGGGGTGAAGACACAGGAGGGATGTGCCTGAAAAGGCGAGGCATCAAGGGGAGACAAGCATTCTGAGGAAGATAAGAGATGGAAAGGAAATGAGGCTGGTCACGGAGGGCAGGATCTCCCGACAGGACAAGATCAAAACCCAGGAGAGCTTCCCATGTGCCCACACTCTGTGAAATCAGGTAAAGAGCTCCCCCTGTCTGACAGGCCTGCTATTAGCAATCCACCTTTCTGATTATCCCTTACGTTTTTAAATTCTTATGCTAAACCCACTAGATGTTCAAATATGAACTTACATACTTCTGCTTTGCCTGCCATCCTTAACTATCCATTTAACTGCACATACAAAACAGCCCTTATTAAATGAACTGAAGGAAGAATACCTACATGAGTACATAACACCATGGTCTAAACACCAGATTATTTTTACCTTTCGGCATATTTAATCAAGGGGAAAAAAAGCTTTCGAGAATTCAAGGCAAGTTTTTACACATTAAGGCTGCAAAATGAAATCATACATAAGCCAACAAAACAGTACAATTCTTAGATCAATAAGAGTTAGCAGTCACTCCTTGGAATATTCCCCATCTGGAAAATAGCCAGCTTCTGCTATTTACCCTGGAGTTCCACATTCACGATGACATCCTCTGTTATTTTCCACCTTGGTTATTGCTGTTGTGCTGGGCGCTAAACTCTTAAGACTATCAGTCAAGTGCTCGAAATGAAGGCACTGACTACCTAGGGGATGGAGGGCAAGAATCTACCAGGGAATTTTACTTAAAGTCCAAAATAGTTTTAAAAAATCCAAATAAAATTTGTTATTTTGGTATGGCCCTTTCAAGCCCTTGATGAGTGTTAGTCTTGTAATGAATCAAGATGACAATTTAATGCTTAATGAGTATAATTGCTTGCCTTATGATCCCCCTTTATGGCATATGGTTCATAGTTGATGTGAACAAATAAGCAATAAGTCCTTGTGTAGATAAAAACATTACTTCTTGTGATGTCACAGTACATAAATTATTATAAGATGTTGTTTAGCAAGTAAGCCAATGCATTTTACTAATAAACACAGTAAGGGGAAGAGCTGGGCAGTCTTCCCAGGGAGAATGTGATACAAGGCATGCTTGATGGGAGGCCTTTGGTGCAGTTCTGAAAATGCCTGCGGTTTAGAGGTTTGGGGAAGAAAACAAATTAGCTAGGCACATTGACCTCAGGGGAACACCCCTGCCCCTCGAATCCCCTGGATCAGGTGCCACACTGATCTTTCTCCAGTAAAATTCCTTCTGCTCTGTACTGCCACTGCCAAATTTCTTAAATAACCTACCAAATGGTTACATGATCCTCTGGGAATGTGCTTTCTTACATTACCTGACAAATGGTAAGAACTGAGTATTTATTAACTAAATCAGTATTTTTCAGCTAAAACTTTCACAATAAAAAACAGTCAAATAGTCCACTCAACCTATGTAAGCGGATGGGAAAAGCAAGTTCTAACACCATGCACCTTCATGCATGGGGTAAGTAGATAAAGTCCTTCCTAAACAATGCTTAGGTAGTAATCCATTTGTGAACATAACAACTAAAACACTTTATTACCCAACAAAATCTGCACAGTGATTTCTAAAGGACCTAAGACCTAAATCTCATTTTGTAAAAATGTGTTTCCACTTAAGAGGAAGAGGGCATCTGAAACTACTAAGTTTTTTCTCTCATTCCTATCACTGAAAAACAGCTGAACTGGTTTTTCTGTTGAAAAAAAAATCAACTAGTAGACTAAGTCTGAAAACAGAGAGCCATGATGGGAAAGCAATGCGAAGTAACGCCCTAGAAGGCTATTGTGAACTCGACACCCACAGCCTAGCTAATGGCTCTCAGTGTAGTATGAGCGACTTGTCTGTACTTTAGTGTTGTTTTATTTTCTGTGTGCAGTCAATGTGCCTGCCAGGACGGCAGGACACCATGCATCCATGACCCACAGAGGCCAGAGGGCCTTGGGCTGCTCTGGCACTGAAGTTAGAAAGTTGTCAGTCACTGAGCGGGCGCTGAGGATAAAACCCAGGTCCTGGGCAAGAGAAATGGTCCTCTCAAACACTGAGCCATCTCTCCAGCCCCAAGTAAGAACAGCTTTCAAAACATTTATATTTTGTAATTTTTTTTTACTCACTTCAAAGCTTCCTCAAATTTAGTGATCTTCCTCTGAGCATCTTCTTTCTCTTTATCAAGTTCACTCTGCAACTCATGGACCTGCCGAGAGATTCCAAGAAACTCACTGGAAGACAAGGGTACTGAGAGACACAAATAACAATCTCAAGTCCATTGGAATATAAATTCAGACTTAGGTCTTTCATGGCAGAAACCTGCTTAACCATAGAATAACTTCATTGTTCTACTCCCAATGTAACTTTTTAATTAAAAGCTAATAATTATATTTGCTTAAAATGAATTGGCATACATAAACTTCAAAAATGCACCAACCACTTTGATATTTTTTAAGTATCATAGTTTTGACAAAGGAATTTAAAAGACTAGAATAAATGATATGTCTGCATTAACCAAATATAGAAGGGCTATTATGAAATTCTCCATTGTTGAGCATGACTTGTGCACACATTGACCATGTTTGGAACAAAATCTCCATCATGACTGCCTCTTTCCTGCATGCAGCAACCTGGGAGTAGGTGGGACTCACTTCAGTGTTGGATCACTTACAGACCTTCTAGACACCACTGTAGGACTGAACATGAATCTGACGGGGGTGAGATGAACGGAAAGACAAGATACACACCACACACACACTGACACACCATCATCGCCATCATTACCACTCCCAACTACCACCCTCTGACACACACTTTAAATCTATGTCACACACTGCAATGGAATTAACCCAAAGTAGTTAGGTATTTTTAATCAGTTTGGTTGAGGACCTATTTAACTCAAATCCCACATTTTCTGGACTTTCTTTTTATATTCACCTTGAATTTTTCCCTATGTGTAAGGAAAATAAATTAGTAAAATCAACTATATTCTTGTAAACTAATAGCAGTGAGGCCAGAGAGGCTTCTGTGACGGCAACCACTAAGTCAGGACCCGAGGAGTGGAGGGTTTGCATGCTGAGGTAATGAGTGACTAGAACCAGCAGACAGCACCCCTTCCTGGTACTGTAATGATCAACTTAAAATATCTCAGAAATAATATTTTTCTTATAATCAGAAGAACCACTTCACCTTGAAAATCTTTACCACTAAATTTATTTACATAGGAAAAAATTTACATAAGGAAAAAGGAAAATATGTCCACCATTTGCCAGGCTCAGACTTCAAATGCTGTCTCACTTCTTATAGGTTCTCGGATATATATTACAATGCTTGGTATATAGTAAGCATGTTAAATTAGAATATAAACAAACTTTACACATTAGGCATATTTTTTAGAAACTCTAGCAAGAATTACAGGATGAGTTTAAATGGTCATATTCCTATTTCTCAAGTTATTTAGCACACTGTGTCTCAGTCCTTCAACAAATGGGGATCAACAATAACCATATCAAAGTATTCTGATAAAAGTGAATTACTTCAGGCAAGGCTCTTATTAATACGAGAACATAAGAAAATCTCAATGATAAAAATTATAGATACTATTTCAGATTGAACACTAAAGTACTTTTGGTTACTCTGGGTCATTATGAACAGCAGTCCAATGTGTACAGTACACAGGCTGCTTGCCTTTACATACAGCAGACCCTGAATTGCCAAGCAACCTTAGTTCTTCTAAGTGCTCTGTATCGCTCGCTATACAGTCTTAACCGGTTTCAAATTTGGGCTTCCACTTCTTAATGCTGGTTAGTGTGTGACACATGTACCTGGATAAAACAGTTCTAAGACTGTCAGCCCCATTTTTGAAGGGAGAGGGAGCTACCTGAGTGGGGCAGAAGGAGTCCCCTCTTGGCAAGAATCCATGCATTGATGCACATGCTCTTAAGCTGGTTCTCACTCAGGTCACTATCTGTGTGACACGTCCTGACCTACACCAGAGCAGGCATTAAAGGACATTCTGGACTTGTTTTCTCTTCACAGAATATGTGAGTGTTGCATGCTTGAGATCTTTTTTTTTTAATTGTAACTTTATTTTGATCTATATTTCAGGTATTTGTAGATAATATTCAATTAAATACCTGCAAGTAATCAATGTATACTGATTTTGACGGACGACTATAGCTTAATATTTGTGTTGGCAATATTATATATATGATTTTTACATAAAACTATGAAACAACATAAAGGTAATCTACATTTTATTTTTTCCCACTTATATTCTATTTATTTATTTATTTATTTTTAACACAGAGTAATGCTATGTTGCACAAAGGTAATGTGGAGTAAGATTTAAATGTTTTACCTCTAATCTTTCCTCAATATGTAGTTAATAATGAACTATACTATTTAAGGCAGTTAAGGCACTTAGTTTACTACCAAACATGAGAATTTACTGTAATAGTTGATTTCAGTAGCCATAAGCACGTTTGTTGAACACATGATAGATATACTCTTTCATCCCCCAAATTTAAAGAATCAAGAAATGAGGGGGAAAAAAAACCCACGGTTGAATTTGTCATAGCAAAGAGCACAGGGCCAGGGTTGGTCCCCAAATCAACCACCTGGACAACACTGCCTCTTAACTTCTCTAATCTCCATAGCCCAGTATTTAAAATATGGGTGACCTCATTGCATGACTTTATTAAGTACTGTAACAGCACAATTTCATTTCTCTTTTTTAACTTTGGGGAAGGATAAATATAATTATACAAAGTACACAAGAATGCTAAGCACTGGAAAACTGTACTTTAGTGTTTAGAACTTACATTACATTTGTCAAGAGTTACGGCAAGACTTTAGGGAGGTAAGTGAAGTCTAGCACATTTTAGCTTGAGCATGTAGCATCTGCCTGTGTTCTTCTGTGGGCAAACAGCACCATCACTCTTTACTCTCAGTGCCTGTTTGGAAAACAAGCACTAGGTTATTTGTAGGAGGCAGGTGTTTCCTTACTAGTAAAATCATTTACTCTAGCCATTTCCTGATTTAACAGATTAGGACACTTCATCAAACAATGACGTTTAGTTTTATGGCCTATTATTTGTTTGATGTTCAAAGATCTGAAGACCAGGCAACAGTCACCAGAGATCAATAAAGACCATGAGATAATATGTGTGTGCTTAAATTAGGGACAGCATCTGAGCTGTTCCTTCCACCTCAAAGACTAGTGGGATGGTATGCTCCCACCCTGCTGCTTTCGCACTGGCATGAGGAAATAATGTCATTCAGATGGCATTTCCTCCTTCTGAACAGATATTCAGAACCACATTTTATACGGAAAGTTATTGAATGTGCACACCTGTAACATTCTCCAAACAAAAGCCCTATACATCCCATTCAGCTATCAGGTTACACAGTCCAGGCCTCCGTGAGATTTATGTCAGCTCTTTGAGCTGTCAGAAGAATATTCCCTCGGGGGGTACAAGACATCAAATCTTCAAGGCTTGTGATCCCAGCAGGTTTAATAAAGAAAGAAGAACAGATGTCAATTTAAAAGGGGGAGACTATGGAATTAATTGTGAAACAAAAAGTGACACACTGATCAACCTTTTCTTTCAATATAAACAATATCAGTAATGATTGCAATATGAACAAATGCAGTTATTTTTCTTCTAGAGATTATTTTAAACAAGTCATATTTATACTGAGAACCGCAAAATGGATTCTGGTTATTTTATTTAAAGTGAGGTCAACTGACAGCTCTTGGAAAGCGAATAGCTGCAGTCACCACACCTACTAAAGAGGTTTCATTCTCCTTTCAGGCGTGAACTGCAGCAGGAATTGCCAGCAGGTTGATGATAAGGATGGAATTATTACAGACACTTAGGCATTGCCTTTCCTAAAACAATGCATTGACTCCCCTCTTGACCTCAGAAGAGAACAAAAGTCAAGATGAAAGTGTGGCCTCTCCATCTTTGTTTTGCATCTGCCTCCTTTCTTTCAGGTCACTCAGTTATCATGGTTCCTCATCCAAGACAAATCTATCTAACAGCCAGTGTTACCTAATGTATCTCAGTGACTTTCAAACCAAAACCACAACAACAAGAGTAACGGAGGGATCTTACTGTCAGTTTTATATTGTCCTTGATCCAGACCCCACAAAAAAGCTAAACAGTTTCCAGTTATTGTTCTGAAACTTGGACTCCAAGAACAGCAGAGCCTAGCAGGACAGAGCCTTGGAGCACAAACAAGCTTCTCCAAGAAGTCAGCTTGTCCCCTCAAGCAATAAAGACTTCTTCAAATCATCCTCAAAACTAGAGCTGAGATATTGACCACAGGGTGATCGGAACTACTTAACTATGTATACTATTTGCTGCCTCCCTCCCCCACATAATGCTTCCTCTGTCTAAGCCTAAAGCTCATGTTCATGCCCAGAACATGGGCTGGGTTCACTGAGCCACTTTTCTTGTTCCACTGATTAAGTCTCCTTTGGTTTTCACTACTACTTGACTTTGCAGTGTGTTAGGAGGTAGCAAAGCCTTTTTTCTGCAAATGCTGCAATGTGGGCTTTTACCCTAAGCTCCAATGGCTAAAACCTCAAGGAAACAGTAGGAAAAAAGGCTATCTGGGTCTGTCTCTCCATGGCACACTTCTCAGGTGTGCCTTGCTCCTAGACACCAGTCCATCCTATTCCACAGGCCAGGAGATCAGAGGAAAGTTGGCACAAACAGCAACAGAGCATTGGGCCAGAAAGAGGTTCCATAATGGAAGATAAGCCAGAGGTCTTCCCAGGGCACAGTGGATGAACAGTACACCCATACTAACCTAACCCAGTGCCTTACACACTAGACAAAACTTCCAGGTTTGTTTGTTTTTTTGTTAATCAAAATATTTAGGGAACTACATTTTTCAGCAATAGAAACTGAAATACTTCAATAAAAATTATTTTCTCTTCCTATCCAGATACCATTTTTAGATATAAAATATACTAAACAACTTGCATTGAATTAGAATGAATAAGAAAATAATTACAATTATTCGTAATAAAAATAAAAAGCACATAATCATAGATCAACAGACATAAGAAGAAATCCTTTTTTGCAAATGGTGACCACACTTTCTCCTATGCATCTCTTGGATGTGTTAAGCTCTTGGAGGGCAGAGTGCCTAACTATTTCCAGTCTCATCATATTAGCTAACAGGATGACTTGTCCAATGTGAGCATTGAAAGGATATCTATTGAGAAACTAGCTGGACACAAAAGATGTGTTACAAAATGGACTGAGAATGCCACCATACATGCCAAGGTTAGCTTTAGTTTATATATATTTTAATGGAAGGGTAAACCTCATTCTATATTATATGCATATTTTATAAGTGGATTCATTTGGGAAATATTAAAATAACAAAACTATCAATAAAACCTTTGTTACTTCAACTACTTTTACTTTCCATGTCTTATAGTAAAATATTTCATAATTGAAAAATATCAGTCACATATCTATATATTGCTATCTAAAGTATTAATAACCTTTTAGTTACTGCTGATAATAGGAATGTTAAAATACATTGATGAAAATATGCATGATTCTGACTACTAAGAAACTGTTATGTTTAAGTAGTCAATGCTTTCACTGATTTAGGGTTCTTTGATTACACATTCAAAGTTTTTATTCCATGGATGATACACAAGGATGCAATGTAAATCCCAATTACTTCAACCTTGTAGAAATAAAACATTAAGGTGTTTGTAAGCACAGTTCAGTCAATGATACTCTTCACTCATTCAACAGAACACAAAAATAGAGCCTTAATGTTGGTGTTCGAACCAAAGACACTGTTCATAAACATGAAAACATTGATTATATTGGTTAGATGAAATTTCATTAGACACAAGTAATTTTTTATAGGATGGAATAAATACATTACTTTAATAAATCAGCTCCCCTTAAATGCTTAAGTTGTTATCTTAAATGTTATAATTTCCAATCAAATGTATTACCTTTTTCTCATAGGTATGTTTTAAATGATTCCTCTCCATGTGAAACTTATTTTCTTGATCCTGTGAATGATAAATGATTATTTTAGTATGTTTAATATTACCTCTAACATCAATAAAATTAGTGACCCAACAAAAGGAATGAATGTACTTGACATCAAACTTCTCTTCAAAGTTTTGCATGTTGTTTATCACTAAGAGAGCCCTAAGCACCCAATTTTCTAAGTCACAAGAAGGGACAGCAGCAGCTTTACATTACAAGACATAAAACCTCAGCTGTATGAAGATGCTGCTGTCCTCAAGTACAAGAATCACTGTGACCTTTAAGATTATTAGAAGACTAGGAATGAGCAACTAAGTCAAAATGGCAAGGATATGAAGTTACTTCATATCCACATTCTTGATGCTCTTTGAGAGAAAAATAATGCTATGAGAAAAAGAGAAAGGGAAGGGAAAACAAGGGAGTTTGAAAACTTAAAAGGGAAAATTTTTCTAAACTAATACATTTACATAAGACATTTTTCTACATCAAACAAAAATTTGATAGCTTCCTACACTAAGATGTAGAAAGAATAGCAAATAATGTATACATATTTATGTAATTTAATACATCCCCTAATCACACCAGTGATGATACACATTATTGAGTATATACCAAATAATAAACACTAGAACCTAATTTTTAAAATATTTAACAAAGGGGCTGGAGAGATGGCTCAGCAGTAAAGAGCACTGGCTGCTCTTCCATAGGACCCAGGTTCAATTCCCAACGCCCATATGGCAACTCACAACTGTCAGTAACTCTAGTTCCAGGGCATCTAATACCCTCACACAGATGTGAATGCATGCACAACACCAATGCACATAAAATAAATCTTTAAAAATTATTTAATTTATATTTAATACACTATTATTTTATACATTTAATATATTTTAATAATTTATTTTCAATTAGGACACAACGTATGGATATCATTGTGGCATTTGAACAAAGACTTTAGTAGACTGTCCTTCCCTCTCACATTCCCCGCTCCTCTGCTACTTATAGCCCTCCAACCCCGTCCTCACCCTGTGTCTTTTCCTCATTCATGCTCCATAAACACTTTTTCCAGCCCCAGCTACCTTTACCGTGCCTTGGTGCTCCTTTCCTGTATTTTAGGTTTTACCAACATTCCTACACACACAGATGTACACATTAAGGGCTAGGAACTACATATATATGAGAGAAAATATCCAGGACTTATATCTATACATTTGGGTCATCCTAGTTGATATTAGAAGTTCCAATTTCATCTACTTCCCTGAAAATTTCAAGATCTCATTCTTAAATCATTCAAGTAGTTTATTTACTTATAAACTAATCTCAAAAAAGAGATCTTTCAAATCAGCTGTCTTTTATTCTCTATATCAACATCTACAACTGTGAGGTGAACGCCAGGAACACAACTAGAGACGACTACGTCCACAGTCATCTAAGTTACTTTTTTAATTGACTCTCACTTCTGAACACAGATCAAGAAGGTAAAGGAACTGGATCACTGATCTGGCTAACAAACAAGACTTACCTTTGCTTGCTGTTTCCTCTGATGCTCTGACTCCTGGACCTGCTGTTTTAACTGACAGATGTTCTGTTCTAACTCTTCAATTACACCAGATGTCTGTGAGGATTGCAGAACAGAGAGCAGAACACTGACTTTTGTACCGTTCTACACTTCTGGCTGACATAAAGCCTATCATTTACCTCTGAAAGTTCAGTCAGAATTTAAGTTATCTATAAACCTGAATAAAAAAAATTTAAACATAATTTTAAACTAAAATCTACTTTAAGTATACTGCATGAGTCAATGAGCTGAGCAGTAACTAGACTACCAGTTGAAAACAAGAATTAATATTTTGAAGTAAAAATGTAAATTAAAATCTGTGTAGTATTTAAAGCTATGAAAATGTAACACTCAATTAAAATTCTATAGAAATTTTTAAAAGTTAAAAATAAGAATAAAATAAAGCAAACATTTCAAAGTAACAGCACTGTATGTGTGCAGTAGCACTTCAGGAAGCTGTTTTTCAGAGTTCCTCCTTAAAACTTCAGCATTTACCAGGGCATGTGTTGAGCAGAACCGGGCTATTAAGTGCTATGTGAGCTACAACACCTTCAGCGTTTTCCGTGTTCCAACAGCAGCAAATGTTTTGAAGTCTTGTGATTTCAAGAACAATATGTAAAGAGGGCTAATTTCAAAAGGAAATGATTGGCTGCTCCATTGCTGTCCACTGCTGAACACTCATGAAACGTGGTTACCCACATGTACAATACCTTAGAAGCTGTGTAAACGTGGTTACTCACATGTACAATACCTGAGAAGCTGTGGGAACGTGGTTACCCACATGTACAATACCTTAGAAGCCGTGGAAACGTGGTTACCCACATGTACAATACCTTAGAAGCTGTGGGAATGTGGTTATCCACATGTACAATACCTTAGAAGCCGTGGAAATGTGGTTACCCACATGTACAGTACCTTAGAAGCTGAAAGCGCGTGCTCTTGTTTTAGAAGGTTTATGTCGGAATCATATTTGGTTTTTAATAATTTCACATTTTGCTCATAATCATTTGCCAGATGTTCTTTCTCTTTATGTAGTATGTTACGCCTAAAACAGTAGGATAAAAAATAACTTTCTATATTTTTGGAACCATTCTCTAAAATGGATATCTTAGTCAACTAAATTCAAGTATATTATCTTTCAATATATGAAGTAAGTATCCATATTTCATCAACAGGTTTCAAACATTATGTTCTAAAATACTTTTAGAAATGTGTAAACAATCCGTTTTAGGTGGGACCATCCTAAGACATACTGCACAAGTGTGCCTGACTCATTTACAAGGTCAGTCAGAGCACTGTGCCCCACAGACACTGGCTCAGCACTACCTTGTCTTTAGCTCCTGGAGTTCACTACATGTTATCTGGTAGCATCGCTCAAGCTCCATTTTTTCTTGAACCAGTTTCTGCCTTTGTAAATTGCTGTTCTCTGCCTCCCCCGTCAGCTGCTGGACACGGCCCTCCAGTTCTTTGATCATGTGGTTCTGAAAGAACAAGTCGTTAGGAAAGTCTCTAACTAGCTTTTCAAGCATGTGGACCAGTGAGTACTCTGAAGAAACATACTGCCTATTAGAATAATAAGAACAAGCCAAAATCAATATTAGAAAAAGATAAATCTTTAAACTAACCAAAACTTTTAAAAACCATTTTTTTAACCATAAAATTACCAGCATGCTTATACATATTCAACCATTCACTCATTCATGGAATGTTTACTAAGTCAGACAATTTTCCATGTGAGCAAAGAAGACAAGGCCCACTCTTCAGATAGCCCCCAATCCCACTGTGCCCCTCATTATAGTTTAGATTTGCCCTTTTCTCTCATGGTTTTAATAATGATATTTCAAAATAAAATCCATAACCCTCTATATTAATGCCAGGAATACCACATAACATATTCATGATTAGCAAGTATACAGAAATGTTTTATCCCATAACTCCTAACTCATTTTATCTGTAATGGTTTTCCTATTTCAATTAAAGCAGTTCTTTATTTTTCGAAAACATCATTCAAATAAATTGCCTCTTTATTAATTGGCATTTAAATTATTTTGAATTCATCACTTTGGCAGGACTGCTTTTAAAGCCTAAACAAAGGTGCTTATAAGCTTCTAGAAGCTTCATTCTACACAGTGCCAGACCAGCGTTAGTTGAGAGACAACTGGTTTCCATTTTTACAGCTACACCTTTAATAAGTGCAAGTAGGAAAGCTTAGTGTGGCTTTTCTTTTCTACTGTTTTTCTATGGCACAGAGTTAAGACAAAGTTTAAACATTACTGTTAAAAACCAACACCTTTAATCATTTTTACCTTTTCTTCATTATAAAACTGAACAGAAAGCCAGGAGGTGGTGGCGCACGCCTTTAATCCTAGCACTCGGGAGGCAGAGGCAGACGGATCTCTGTGAGTTCGAGGCCAGCTTGGTCTACAGAGTGAGTTCCAGCACAGTCAGAGATACACAGAGAAACCTGTTGCGAAAAAAATATACATGGCGTTATGTCTAACGTTCTCCAAACTACCCTGGCTTCCTACAGTAACTGTGTGACACAAAACCTAGAAGGACTCCTCTGGTCTCCAGTTTGAAGGGGTGGAATCAAGGGCATCTGCACTCCTTCTTTCTGGAAACTGATGAAAAAGAAAGAATAGGATCATGAATTATAGGCTCAAAGACCTTTAACTATGGCTAGAATCCACTAATGAGTGAGTACATACCATATTCCTCTTTTTGGGTCTGGGTTACCTCACTCAGTAAAGCGTTTTCTATTTCCATCCATTTGCATGCAAAATTCAAGATGTTATTGTTTTTTACCGCTGAGTAAAACTCTAATGTGTATATGTTCCACACCTTTTTTAACCATTCTTCTATTGAGGGGCACCTAGGTTGTTTCCAGGTTCTGGCTATTACAAATAGTGCTGCTATGAACATAGTTGAACAAATGCTTTTGTAGTATGATAGGGCATCTCTTGGGTATATTCCCAAGAGTGGAATTGCTGGGTCCTGAGGGAGGTTGACTCCCAGTTTCCTGAGAAACTGCCACACTGATTTCCACAGTGGCTGTACAAGTTTGCATTCCTACCAACAATGGATGAGAGTTCCCCTCTCTCCACATCCTCTCCAGCATAGGCTATCAGTGGTGTTTTTGAGTTTGGCTATTCTGACAGGTGTAAGATGGTATCTCAAAGTTGTTTTGATTTGCATTTCCCTGATTACTAAGGAGGTTGAGCATGACCTTAAGTGCCTTTTGGCCATTCGAAGTTCATCTGTTGTGAATTCTCTGTTCAGTTCAGTACCCCATTTTTTAATTGGGTTAATTGGAGTTTTAGTGTCTAGTTTCTTGAGTTCTTTGTATATTTTGGAGATCAGACCTTTGTCTGATGAGGGGTTGGTGAAGATCTTCTCCCAGTCAGAAGGTAGCCTTTTTGTCTTACTGACAGTGTCCTTTGCTTTACAGAAGCTTCTCAGTTTCAGTAGGTCCCATTTATTCATTGATTCTCTTATTGACTGCGCTCCTGGGGTTCTGCTTAGGAAGTGGTCTCCTGTGCCTATATCTTGTAGACTACTTCCCACTTTCTCTTCTATCAGGTTCAAAGTGGTCGGATTAATGTTGATGTCTTTAATCCATTTGGACATGAGTTTTGTGCATGGTGATAGATATGGATCTACTTTCATTCTTCTACAGGTTGACATCCAGTTATGCCAGCACCATTTGTTAAAGATGCTTTCCTTCTTCCATTGTATACCTTTAGCTCCCTTGTCAAAAATCAGGTGTTCATAAGTTTGTGGGTTAATACCCGGGTCTTCTATTCGATTCCATAGGTCGACTTCTCTGTTGTTATGCCAATACCAAGCTGTTTTCAATACTGTTGTTCTGTAATAGAGTTTGAAGTCAGGGATGGTAATGCCACCAGAAGTTCCTTTATTGTATAAGATTGTTTTGGCTATCCTGGGTTTTTTGTTTTGCCATATAAGCTTGATTATTGTTCTCTCAAGGTCTGTGAAGAAGTTTGATGGGATTTTGATGGGAATTGCATTGAATCTATAGATTGCTTTTGGTAGAATTGCCATTTTTACTATGTTGATTCTCCCAATCCAAGAGCAGGGGAGGTCTTTCCATTTTCTGGTATCCTCCTTAATTTTTTTCTTCAAGGACTTAAAGTTCTTGTCAATAGGTCTTTCACTTCCTTGGTTAGAGTTACCCAAAGATATTTTATGCTATTTGTGGCTATCATGAAAGGGGATGTTTCTTTGATTTCCCTCTCTGCTTCTTTATCCTTTGTGTATAGGAGGGCAACCGATTTTTTGGAGTTGATCTTGTATCCTGCCACATTACTAAAGGTGTTTATCAACTGTAGGAGTTCTTTGGTAGAGTTTTTGGGGTCGCTTATGTACACTATCATATCGTATCCCCTTGGATATTGGTAGTAGACAAGATTGCCAGGCAAACTAGGGTGCAGGGGGTGGGGGGGGGTGGGGGGGGGGTGGAAGTAAGGGGAGATGGTTAGAGAGAAGGGAGAGGGGGAGGATTGGGGATGGCTTGAGGGAATGGGAGGGGGAGGAAGGATGGATATGGGACTAGGGAAGTATATATCTCAACTAAGGGAGCCATTTTAGGGTTTGTAAGAGTCTTGATTCTGGAGGGGTTTCCAGGCCCAAGGAGAGGTCCCCAGATTGTTCCCTGGGCAGCAGAGAAGAGTGTACCTGAACTGGCCCATAACCATACTGATGAATATTTTGTATATCACCATAGATCCTTCATCGGGCGATGGATGGAGATAGAGACAGAGACACACATTGGAACACTGGACTTAACTCCCTAGGTCCAAATGAGAAGCAGAAGGAGGGAGAACGTGAGCAAGAAAGGCAGAACTAGAGTGAACCTTCATCTGACAATAGATGGAGATAGAGACGGAGACCCACATCGGAACACTGGATTGAGTCCCCAAGGTCCAAATGAGGAGCAGAAGGAGAGAGATCATGAAAAAGGAAATTAGAACTGTGTGGGGTGCGTTCACCCTCGGATACAAGGGGACTAATCGAATGAGAGCTCACCAAGGCCAGCTGGACTGGGACTGAACGAGCACGTGATCAAACCGGAGTCTCTAAATGTGACTGACATGGGGGCTGACTGAGAAGCCATTGTCAATGGCACTGGGTCTTGTTTTGTCTGCATGTACTAGCTTTCTGGAATCCTAGTCTGTTTGGATGCTCACCTTCCTAGACCTGGAGGGAGAGGGGTGGAACTTGAACTTCCCACAGGGCAGGAAATCCTGACTGCTCTTAGGACTGGAGAGGAAGGAGGGGAGGGAATTGGGGTGGGGGAGGAGAGGGAGTGGGGGGAATGGGAGGGTATGGGGAGGAGGGGAGGAAGTGGAAATTTTTATAAACAAATAAATAAATTAATAAAAAAATGAAAGAAAAAAAAGAAAGAAAAAGAAAGAATAGGAAGGAACCTTAGAATTGCAACTCCACTTTAGTGACGCTTGGGAGGAAATTCTGTTCATGAGAGCACGGCTTATAGAACACCACTCTCCCATTTAGAACACTTAAAAACACAGAAATATAAATCCGAAAAAAAAATATCAAGAAGGTGTAAGAGGACACCCAAGGCAGACTGAATGCAAGGAAGATGAAGAACCACAAAAGATGAGTTGGCATTTGCTAAGTGCCCCCCTTTTAATCCTAGAGTTATTTTCTAATCTTGGAGGATGAGTGAGGACTGGACAAGAAACTCAAAGCAGAGCGTGGCCAATCTGAGACAGCAAAAGCTCTGAGAAAACACTGCACAAAGTGAGGGTTGGGTTTCCTTGTCTCCTAGGAAGATAGGAGACAAGAATTTCAAAGTCAAGACAAATATTACCCAGACTAAAAGAAATAAACGATTGGTCATCATAAACTGTTAGAAAATGACCAAAGACATAAAGCAAGACCAAAGGGATGAATTACTACAGGCAAACCTACAGAATTTGTTTAAGGACTAACAACTGAATGTCGTGAAGAAGAGAGAAAAAACTCAGAGGGAAATATAGACTTTTTTTTATAGGAGAAAGAAAAAGAATGAGAGGGAAAGAAACCCACTGTTTCAGTGAAGAAAGTGGCAGACATCAAAACAGTATTGTGATCTCAGATGTCCAGTGTCACTGAAGATTAATAACAAAGATAAAGTGAACTTGAAATGTTAATTTGGGTACTGATAAACTGTTAAAAATTTATGGAAGCTTAAAAGGTATCTGTGAGCTCAAGATGTAGTTGTTCACTGCACCTGCTAAATAAAGCAAGTGCTCACAAATGGCTCCTTGTCATTTTCCTATGAATGCCACGGTTTGAACTGGTGGCCATTTCCTCAGACACCTGTAGATTCTGTAAATCCCAAATACTAACAAGGACCCTTACTTGTCTCCATTCATTTGAAACTGCTGTCTATGCTCCAATAAGAGGATAGCAAATGTTGGGGATGTGGAGAAATTTAAAAGCTTGTATAGTATTGGCAAGAATATTATACTGAGAGAAGTAACCTAGGCAGCAAAAGACAAAAACTGTATATCCTCTCATGCACGTCTTATGTTAGAATGTTTAGATAAATGGATTTAAGTTGATGTGTCAATAAGAGCCAGGACAAAGGACCATGAGAGGTTACAGGGAGATCAATGAGATGAGGGTGGTGTGAAGACTAGCCAAGGAAATATTTAAAGGCTGTGTGGGTAGGAACATAGCAGAAAGCAGGGAGAGAGAGTCAAGCAAAACAAGGAAACAGAGTTTACAAGCTAAATGGAAGGCTTTAAAAAGAGCTTGAATGAAGTACTCTGCATAGGTGATTAACATTGCTCCCAGAAGTCACAGAATTTCAAACCAGAATCCCAAGGCCACATGCAGAATACTCCCCTATGAGTTGTTGACAAGATAGCTTCCAGAGGCTCCCAAGCAAGTGAGACTATTGGCACTGCTTACCAGAACTAGTGTAAGACACTATTGCTTCAGAAAGTGTACATTGGATGCAGAACACTGAAAAACCAAGCTGGAACTCAGTTGGAAGCATCTTACTGCTGGCTACCAATTATAGATTCATATAGTACTGAAAGGTGCTATGCAGGCTGATGGGAGAGAAAACTCATCAATTATCACACCCAGCTATAAACCCTGAGTGCTACAATATTGAACTTCATAGCAAAATATGCCCACAGGTACACTAGTGGCATGAATGTTCTGGGGATAACCTTCCTCTGATTGTTTTTGAGGTCCTCATATGCAATGGTATAGAATTATTCAAAAGCCTATGGTGATGGAAATTACAGGTACTGGGGAGGAATGTATTGCTGATGTTTTGCCAGATGGGCATGTAATTAAACTGCCTTCTAATTTATTTTTTTTAATATTTATTTATTTAGTATACAATGTTCTGTGTGTGCCTGAAGGCCAGAAGAGGGCACCAGACCTCATTACAGATGGTTGTGAGCCACCATGTGGTTGCTGGGAATTGAACTCAGGACCTTTGGAAGAGCAGGCAATGCTCTTAACCACTGAGCCGTCTCTCCAGCCCCCGCCTTCTAATTTATAAGTATACTCACACATTGGTGCAGCTCTCACCTTTGGTCAGAGTAGCCTCTTTTGGCAATGCCAGATCCATAACTGGTTGAAGTGCTGAGAACAAGTGACTATTGAATGCATGGCCCCAAACATGTCAAACATGTAGCCTCCTCTAAAGCCCAAGGAACACTAGGAGAGGAGGTGGAAAGATTATGAGAGCCAAGTGATTGTGCACTGTCTTCTGGCTAGAAAGTCAGCAGCTGTGAACACAACAGCTATGACTGTCTGCACAGGTAGAGGTGGAGATCAATGGAGGGAAAAAGGAAAGAGGAAGAGAGGGGTGAGGTAGGGAAGAAAGGAGACAGGTTGGGGGAGATGCAGAATGGAAAGAGGGAGGGAGGAATGATGGTTAAAAAGAGGGAAGAACATGAGGAGTTGGTGGGAATGGGAGAGAGAAGCCAGAGTGTAAGAGGAGGCCACTAGTTAGTTCTGGCCACTTAGCCCTGAAATAGTCAAATGGAAACTGTATTAATTAAATCACTCTTTGGCCCACTAGCTCTAGCTTCTTATTGGCTAACTCTTACATCTTAATTTAACCCATTTCTATTAATCTGTGTATCGCCACATGGCTGTGGCTTACTGGCTAAAGTTTGGTCCAGTGTCTGTCTCCGGTGTGTGCATGGGGAGGGGGGGGGCTACATGGCTTCTCTGACTCTGTCTCCTTTCTCCCAGCATTCAGTTTAGCTTTCCCAGCCTAGCTCTGTTCCCCTACAGCTCTGCTATAGGCCCAAAGCAGCTCCTTTATTAACCAATGATATTGACAGCATACAGAAGGGAATCGCACATCACAAGAGGGCAGTTTGGGACTGAATGTAAAGAATTACATTGGGAATCACAGAAATCACATACAACCATAAAATTGTCAAGAATGCTTAAAGTAATTAAAATAAAAAGCAGTATTTTTTAAAGGTTTAAAAGTTGTAACCACAATGGAAAATAAAGTAAAGCTTGCTTTAAAAAAAATCTTAAAAAGACAACCACCAAACAATCTAGCAACCTTATTTCTGGATGTAGTTACCCATCTCTTGGCCCCAAAAGAAAATGAAGATTTCAAAGATCTATTGGAGATCCCATGTTCAACCTGCAATGATTCCCAACAGCTAAGATATAGAAACAGCTAGTTCCACGACAGGCTCCAAAGATACAGAGAACAGTATCATGAAAAACAAAACAAAAGATCTTCTAACCAAAACCCACCCCACTGTGTCCATCATATCTTCACCAAAGCTTGCCTTCAAGCACATATGTTTACCACGTACATGCCTGGTATCCATGGAGGCCAGAAGAGGGCATGACATTTCCTGGAACTAGAGTTACAGGTCATTATGAGCTGTCATGTGGTTACTGAGAAGCATACCCGGGACTTCTCTTAACCACTGAGCCATCTCTCCAGTCCCCTTATTGTTACTGCTAATAACCACAGGAAAGGAAGGATTTTGTTAAAGTTGGATGGTTACAGCTTTTACTCACATGAATAATGTATGACAAATTTAAGGGGTTAACAGGTGAATGCTGCTCATTTCTGAGCTCTTAATGAACAACTCATTCCAAGTAAAATAAGACTCAGAAACAAATTAGAAAATCTTCAGAGTAGTAAAGATAATAACCCAGCACCACAAAAATTCCCTTATCTTATTACTCGGTCAGGTCTTGAATATATGCCTTGGTAGGCTTTGATTAACATCAAGACATCAGGTTTAAAATACAACAAAAATAATCTTCAAAAAAATCAAGTTTTTAATTGCTTATTTTAGGTGTGTGTATGTGTGTCCATCCCCGTGTGTGTGTGTGTGTGTGTGTGTGTGTGTGCCTACAGAGGACAGAAGACAATCAGAGTTACAGCCAGTTGTAAGCCAACCAATATAAATATTAGCAACCAAATTTGGGTCTTTTGGAAGAGCAACAAGCACTCAACTACTGAGACAATCTCTCTATCCCCAAGAAATTCATTTACAAATATATAAGTAGGGGATAAAGCAATGACTCAGTAGTTACAAGCACCAGCTGATCTTGCAGAGGACCCAGGTTCAGTTCTCAGTTCCCACCTGGTGATTCATGTCTGTGTATAATTCTAGTTCCAGGGGATCCAATGCCCTTTCTGGTCTCCATGGGCACCAGGCATTCACATGTGCACATATATACATGCAGGTAAGACATTCAAATGCATAAAAATGAATATACCTAGAATAGTCTAGGTATATTTAATGATTTCTATTTCTGACCTCCTTCTAGTGGCAATGTTAGTGTGTTTGTAGGTGGATTAATATGTGATTACCTTCATATGTTTACATCTCAAACTTCATTGTGCAACTCAACTACAACAGGAAATAACAACTAAAATTTAAATCATGTTATCCCACAAAATATTCATGAATAATCTTTTCCTATCCTATATTTATTATGATTTCTGTAGGCTGATTTTTTTAAAATTTCACCAAATTAAGATTATCATTGCATAACAATCCCTATTCTGACATCATGAAGTTATAAAAACTACATTCCAAATAACTTCATAAATAATGGAAGTAAAGGAGAATAAGTCCCTTACCAGTACCTACAGCATGGAAGTCGGCATATCCCCCAGGCTCATATCACTTTTCAAAGTAAAGCTTCTATCTGATGCCACACTAGCTGCAACACACCTAAGACCACATTTTACTGGATCATCAAAGATTATCACGTTAGACAACCCCATAGCAAATAATTCAAAGAATATATAAGTAAATGCAGATGACTGTTACATAGTAGATAGGTAGGTCAATGGTACAGATGGAAGAAAATGACTGACAGGAAGATGGAAAGATAGGCAAATAGGCAGGCTGACAGATGACAGATAGTTCCAAGACAACAACAGCCAAAGAGTAAAAATAATCTACGTGGTGTTGCATACTGACTATGAGGATTGACAGATTATGTGGTCCTGAGCCTGAATCAAATAGAACAATCGTCACTAAGGAGACAAAGCTGGAAGTCAGAAAAAGGATTCAGAAATAGAAAAAGAGAAAAGTAGTCAATCAAGCTGGGAGAGGGAGAGAGAGGTGGAGCTTCCAGACTTAAGAGGATGAAGAGCTGTGACAGCAACCCTTGCTGTGAAAACACCTGTAAAGATCTGACTATTGGTAAATGTCGACAGAATTTCTGAAATGCAGACAGGTATTGAGAGCAACTCAAAGTTACCTCCGCATTAAGATCTATATTTAATGAACAAATATTCATATATAGAGTGACATTAACTTTTTTAATTAAAAAGAAAAATGTGTGGTGTCAGCTACTCTTTATCTTAAAATAAATTCTGAGCATACACTCTTTTGCACACAATTCTGTGCTCAAGTGAAGAACTTTTAAGTACACAATGTCAAAAGAAAATACAAAAGAAGGAGGAAGGAGGGTAAAATACATTATGAATTCTGAAAAAGTCATAAGGAATGATACTATTATTGTTCTACCTAAAAAATAAGCCCCTATTGTCCTGGCTAGTTTTGTCTTGTTTTTTCACTTTTATTGATTCTTTGTGGATTTCACATCATGCATTTTGATCCCCCTCATATCCCTCACATCTGCCCTCCATGCTTGCAACCTTTCCCCCAAAACAAAACCAAATTTAAAAAAAAATCAAAAACCACACAAAACAAAGAAACAAAACAGAGAAAGACAGACAGACAGACAGACAGACAGAAAGAAGAATCTTGTCTGGGCACTGTAAGGTGACCCACTGAGTCATACAGTTTACCCTTGAGTCTATATTCATTTTTATTAAGTGTTCATTGCCACAAGTCATTGGTCTGGCTCTAGGCCTCTGACTTCACCTATGATGCCGCACTACCAATAATGAGCTCTCACCGGGGCTCTCCCTGGATATCCTGTGGTTGTCCTGTGTCCAAGAGATCTTGTTGTTTTAGATCTATAGATTCATCCCCTTTACCAGCTCTAACAGTTCACAGATGAGGTGGATGTTGGGGTAACCAGACATAGGCCTGGTTAGGGTCTGTGATGATGTCCATGGCCTGTGTTAGTACAAGAGGTCTCTGGAATCGTGCCCCACCCTTCACTGGCCCTGGGATTGCTGCTCCTACCACTCACTGGATACTACAGCCAAAGAGCTGGCCCTGCCTCCCCCAGGGGAGAGCTGGCCCCCCACACTTGGGAAAGACAGTCCTATCTCTCACCACAGGCATGCACATCACCTGAACAGCACACTAGAGTCAAGCCTAAGAATGAGAAAGCAGGAGAGCTGATCCCTCTCCCCCACCCCAATGTGGTGACCGCATAGGTGAAAAAGATTGCCCCACCCCCACCCCTTGCTACCTGTGACAGGCAAGAGAGCTAGTCCTAGTTTTATGTCAACTTGACACAAGCTAGTTATATGAAAGGAGGGAACTTCAATTGAGAAAATGCCTCTAGAAGTTCCAGTCATAAGGCATTTTCTTAATTAATGATTAATGGGGGAGGGCACAGCCAACTGTAGGTGGTACCATCCCTGGGCTGGTGGTTCTAGGTTCTATAAGAAAGCAGGCTGAGCAAGTCATGAGGAGCAAGTCAGTAAACAGCACCCCTCCATGGCCTCTGCATCAGCTCCTGCCACCAGGTTCCTGCCCTGTTCGAGTTTCTGTCCTGATTTCTTTCCATGGTAAACACCAATGTGTGTAAGTCAAATAAATCCTTTCCTCCCCAAGTTGCTTCGGTGATGGTATTTCGTCAAGCAATAAAAACCCAGACTGAGACAACTATAATACACAAAAGTCTGTACATAAATAAATCTCTTTAAACACATATAGTTTAAAGAGATTTCCTTGTCTGGGATAACAATGATCCCTCCAATAGACAAAATCTATCTAATAAAACTCCAACTCTAAGCATGAGAGTCCCTCTTTTGTGTTGTTGGTCATTTTTAACCAAGAGACACCCAAAACATTACAGATTGCTGCTCTCGTCTTTGATTGTTTCCCCAGAGGGAGAAGGCAAGTCTCTACAGTTGACTTCAGCCCAGAGGCTCCTGAGCTGGTGCCACCCTAAATGGCTCCTCTCCAAGGACTGGTTTTCATGGTCCAGAAGGAGCCATGCAAGCCTCCAAAGCAGATAAGAAACCTTCCTAAACAACCATAACATTTACAAACTATAACAACTACCAGCAGAACACTGTGATGTTAAGGGTGCATAGTGCTTACGAATACCTTAGTAGTAAATAACCACTCTCTAATTGACTTAAGACTCACTGAACAAAAAGGAAAGTATACCTGGTACTGGAAAACCAACAACTTCCTACAGCTTGTGCAGTCATGGACACTGGAGGAGAACCTACAACCATGACTTCAGTAACCCAGCGTGATCCTGGCTACATTCTAAATATATGTCCTTATGCCTACAGGTAAAAGTAGTCCTCATCCCTCATCAAGGATATTTCTTTCTGCAACAGACAGAGATCATTACAGAAAACCACAATCAATCCAAATGCAAAATTGTAGAGACAAGTCCCAAGAGGGCAAGAATTTGAAAAGTGGCAGGGCTAGTATATGGGAGGGTTTGGAGAGGAACAGAAATTATATTATAATGGAAACAAAAAAATTAAGGAAAGAATTCCTATAAGTGTGAATGAAGAATCTTAAGAACAATAATATTTGGCCAAAGTCATCTTTAAAAAGAACACAAAGAGCTTAAAGGATATAAAATAGTGTGGCTCTAAAACTAGGATAAGAAACCTGAAAGAAAGGATGCTAATGCAACATCCTATTTCGCAGGCTCCAGAAGACAATATAGGGGAATTTAGTGGTACACAGCAGAACCAGGGACAGGTTCTGTGACCACAGGTTACCTTGGGAACAGACTGTAGCTTCCCGCATTGGGAGCTTCTGGCTGGCAATTGGTTGCACTTCTTAAAGTGAACATTGTTTATAAGCAGAAGTTACTATAGGCATTAGATTAGAAATTTAGTTTTTGATTATGGGGAAATTTGAATTTGGCAGATTTAGAGCAAGAGATGACAGAGAGAGCAACTGAGAGGTTTTTGGAAGAGTCCAGAGATGAGACATCAATGGCCTGGACTCAACTTGTAGAAACAGAAGAAAAGAGATGAGATGAGATACAGGAAAGTTTCAGAGAAATAAAAACACAATTCCGAAAAAAACTAAATAAGCAAAAAGTGAAAAAAGTACCAGTCTTTCTGGTTTGACTCTAATGTGCTAAGAGATTGATGAAAAAGACTAGAATTAAGAAAATGTATTTAAAAAGAGAGAAAGTTGTAAAAACTACATGATCTTGGGTATGAAGTACTATAGATAGGATTTCAGTAAGTCTTAAAGTATGGGTGTTTATTTCCAACCTCTAAGAGATTAATAACATAAAAAATGCAGAGTGGAGGACCAGGTAGATGCAGTTCAGTGACAGGTCACTTGCCTACACTCAGTTCCTAGCACAGGAAAAAAAAAAAAACACTTAGGACTGGAGGTAGTGTTTTAGTATTTGTTTAAAAATAGAAAGTTTTATCTATGAGACTCCTATTAGAAATTTACTGCCAATGTCAAAAGATATAAATTGCCCAGACAAAATTACAATAAATGGCCATAAAATAAAACAAAACTCAACAAAAAGCAAAAACATTAAAAGCATAACAACATAACAGAGGACATTATTTCCCTGACAGTCTGGTCTTCCATCCTAGGCAGGTCTTGAACTCTACCTGGCTTAGTTATTAAATAGGGAGCTTCCCACAAGCTTTGTATAGCACTGATGAATTCTGAATTCAAACCTTCTCTTTCTATGATTCTCTTCGTTTATTATGTATAATGAAATCTAACCATGCAGTTTAAAAATTCAACATTGAGAATGCTTCAAAGTTCCAAACCCAGAATGAAATCTCTCTGACAATGACCTCTTAGATCTAAAGTGCACTTTTCTTTCCAAATAGACAAAAATAAAAATTCTACTGTGAAACAGATTTATTCATTTGTATACTTACAGATTTTGATGTCAAAAGCGGTTCTAGAGCAACAGAAGTATAAGGATGAATTTTTAAAGTATCTGGAAATCTGGAATAGATTTGTCAGCACCTACAGTTCCTGAAGTCTCTCCAGTTACTGAAGCCTCTCTTGTGCTACCACCGCTCTCCAGTTTTATGTTCCTTCCACCACTATCCCACACCCTTAAAATCCATTTCCACATTTCCCCAGACTTCTGCTTGAATGAACTAGGAAACACAGTAAGCTCTTTAGTAGTCTAGTGTACCTTCTCATGGACTACACTTTCTACCTCCCCACTAAGGGCCTTTAGCTTCAATTTGGTTATAGGTCTAGAGACACCTATGGGTAGGTCCTGAGGGACATCAGTATTACATTTACTGAACATTTTTAATGAGGTAAAATTAAGTAAAAAGATTATGCCAGCATAGATGGCCAAGAGTAAAAATAATACTCTTGCAAGTAGGTATACATTTTTATATATGCTTATGTATGTTTTGTATACAACTTTTAAAGTTAGTCCATGGAGGAATTCTGCTAAAAAAAAATTATAAACCTGTGTCTTACAGTAGCAATTCTCAAAATTCAACAAATTCCTGAGACCCTTTGATTCTCAGTAGGTCAGCAAGATCAAATCTATTTTTAAATTACATGAAGACATTGATGTTTGTCTATGCAGTTTCTAGAGGTGACACTATATGAAATCATAATAGAATAAATGCAAAAGCAAATGAAAACCCAGCCACCTTTATTAAGCCAGAGGCTAAGGCTGACAAAAGTAAAAAGCAATGATATGTCATTCAATTTCTTTTCTTTATAAAATTTAATTTGTTTGTATATCTTTATCATGCACAGATATAATAAAACATATTTATATTTGCTAATCAGACTACAAGTATTAAAATATTGTTACTTATGTTCATATGCAATGGTTTATTAGTTTTATTTAAATGAATAATTAACTAAAGTTCTGTTAAATATGGTAAAAACCCAAGTATGACAACAGACACATGTAATATCAACACCCAGGATGCTGAGGTAGTAGATGTTTGTAGTTTGATGCCATTCTTGACTGTAAATTGAAACCTTCTCTCAAAAAAATATGAAAACCCAGCAACATAAACAAACAGAAAGCAGCATGTACCAGCCGTCCTGCTGCAATTAGCTGATGATGAAAGTACCAGATTCACCCCTTGAAAACCAGTTTCTATAACAAATAGAAAGCACCAGAATAAGCATGTCTTTCTCTTTCGTAGACCTAATTATTTACTTTTCATTATTTTCAGTTTTAAAGTGGCAACAATTAAACATAATTTTTTACCTACTGTTTTTCGCTGCACCTAAACATCCAAAGAGATACTAAAGCCAATGTCCAAGACTTGTAAGTAATGTGACTTTGTTTATCTGTTTGTTTGTTTTGGGCAGTACTGGAAACTGAACCCAAGGCCTTCCACAGTCTAGGCAAATTATTTACCATTAAACTCGATTAGCAGATGTAAGTGTATCTGAATGGAAACAGAATGTTTTCAGAATTAGTACGAATCACTCTAGGTCACAGAGGTCCCGAGTGCAAAGACAGGTGGCCTCACACAAAGGCTATGTGAAGGCCCTGGTTGCACAGACCCACACAAGAGCACCTGCTGCTGACACAACTGACAGCTGGGAGCCAAGGACTGCAAAAGAGGCAGAAAAGGACCCTTCTGCATCACCTTCAAAGACCACAGGCTCTGCAAACACTGAGTTTTACCACCTGGTTGGGAACTGTTAAGGTAATGTATCTTTGTCATTCTAAGTCATCTAAATTACAGTCATTTATTACCCAGTACTGAGTAATTAATATACCTATCACATTGCAATGTTTGTGTTTGTGTTTTTTAATGACAATACCTAGCGTTAAACTGACAATAGAAGCAATTTGCTAAGAAGAATGTGTAAGTACATTATTGTGGCAAATATTAATCAGTGTCTTTCTTGAGAGAAGCATTATTAACAGCAGGGGTTTATACATTTTATATATTATATATAAATTTTATTTAGCTATAGAGAAAATTAAATGATATTAGCAGGAAAATGATTCTAAGTTGGAATCATTATATGAAACAAAATAAATCAGAAGGAAAAATACACTATATCTTTTCCTCATATGCAAATCCTAGATTTTAGTGGGGGGATGTGCCCTTGAGTGTAAGTGTCCATGTGTGTGCATTCGCATGTGTATGTTTGTGTGTACTGTTGTAAGAAACAGCAGGGAAGGAAGAGCTCTCGAGGGAGGAAAGGAAACAGAGGAAATGGGACACATGTGAGATAAGGGCAACAGAGGCTTCAGGAGGAGAAGGAAAAGGACAGCAACGGAGACAAGGGATGTGGGAGAGGAGAGGGAAGGCAGACAAAGAAGAACAAAATATGCATTAAATGCCATCTGGAAACCCATTATCTGTGGACTAGTTTAAACAACGTGCAAAATATTGACACTAGACAAGCAGCTTTTCTTCGAATTGTAAGCTTGCATACCTTTTGAAATAAGAATAACTTTGCTTTAAAAACTACGGTTGCCGGGTCTCTGTGAGTTTGAGGCTAGCCTGGTCTACAGAGAGAGTTCCAGGGACAGTCTCCAAATCCAAAGCTACACAGACAAACCTATCTTGAAACCCCCCACAAAATTATGATACTATGATTGCCATCATTATTTAACATTTCATGTAAGTTCTAGTCAACGTACAGCAGTGAAGTAGAATGCTTGTTACATGTGTTTAAAAGGTTAAAATCCATGACAAACATTTATAGCAAAAATGTATCTCTTAAAAAATATTTATTTATTTACTTGTTTATTTATTTATTTGATGTGTCTGGGTGTCTTATGTACATGGATATCTGTGCACCACATGTGTGCAGTGTCGTGGAAGCATTCGACCATCTGACACTGCAGTTACAGACAGTTGTGAGCTTCAGTAGAGCGACTAGTAACTTACACAAGCCCTCTGCATGAGCAACAAGTGCTCTTAACCATTAAGCCACCACTCAAGCCCCCCAAAATAAGTAACTTTTAATAATAACATTAAAAATATAATAAACAATATTCTGAAAAAAAGATATTCTCCAAACCTTATTTCTTTATGAATGTGGGGAGTTAATTCTAAATATAACCATCAAAGGAAAGGGTTCAGGAAAGTCCTGCTCAATAAGGAAGATGGACATGCACACTGAGCATCAAGAGTGACTCAAGCCACAGTAATGATGTCAGCCAAGGCAGAGAAACTAGTTAGCTGTAAACCATGGAAAACTTCATTGAAGGGAAGTTACATACACAACAGCCAAGGCAGATCAAGAGAGAGGAAGGACTCAAAAGTGAAATTGGAAAAACAAGGGTAGTCATGCACATGAAAACAATGAGATTAGATTTAATCAGTAGTCACAAAAAAGTAACAACCGGAAAAATTAAAGACTCCTGTTAAAGAACAACTTAAAAACCTTTAGTAAAGCATATATATATTCGACAATCCTGCACTCTCAGTAGAGAGATTTGTTTAACAAGACACGGAAAAGCAGGACTTGTGTGGCAATGTGCAGGTAATGCTTGCAGTGAAGACTAGCCATAGCCACATAGTAAGTACCAGACCAGCCTGAGACGGGCAGAGCAACCTTGTTTCAAAAAGGGAAAGGAAGGGGAAGGAGAATGGGGAAAATGGAAGCAGAAGAGGCAGGGAAAAGAGAAGAAAAGGAAGGATACGAGTAGGGGAAGGAAGATGGGAAGAGAAAGAAAGAAACTGGGAAATCAAGATAAAGGGAAAGAATAGGAAATGTGAAAAGAGATGAAGAAAAAAGAAGAGTGAAAAAGGAGTGGGGCTAGAGGCAGGGAAATAGGCTGGAGAGAAAACACAGAAAGACAGCAGGAATGAAGGTGGATAAAACTGATGAAGTTAGGGCTTCTTTCATTGAAAGATTACCTCTCCCTCTATTATAGGAACACTATCTCTCTCGAAAGTTATATTCCTTTCGGAATTGGTGAGGTCTCCATCTTACATATGGGAAGCTGCCAATGGGCCTTTTCAGGAGTCTCTGAGGCTCACCATTTCCTCACAGCTTGAACAAACTCTTAGTTTGCTTCCTATTGCCAAGATAAAACATTAGGACCAAAAATGGAATGTGGAGCCAGGAAGTGATGTAGAGGCCATGGAGGAATGCTGCTAACTGGCTTGCTCTTCACGGCTTACTCAGCCTGCTTTCTTATACAATCTCAGACGCCAACCCAGGGGCAACACCATACATAGAAAAGTGGGCTCTCACACATCATAAAGAAAATAATCACAGGCTTGCGCTTAGGCCAATCTCATAGGAGCATTGATATTCCTTCTCCCAAAGAACTCTACCTTTTGCCAAGCTGACATAAAACTAAGCAGCACAAGCTCTTGTTGACCAATAAAAGAACTTGATCTCCTGCTTTCCCAAATACATATCAGAATAACAAACCAAAGGGACATGAGATCTCAGTCCAAAATAACTAAGACCTGTGGAAGCTATATTGAAAGACAACAAATTTAGTTTTAAAAAGCAATGTAATTGTGATGTGGGATTTCCCTCTATATGCTGTGATTACCATTGAAGAATAAAGGAACTTCTTTGGGCCTATAGCAGAGCTATAGGGGAACAGAGCTAGGCCGGGAAAAGTAAGCTGAATGCTGGGAGAGAGAAGGCAGAATCAGAAAGAAGCCATGTAGCCACCAGCATGGACACCAGAACTTTACCCAGTAAGTCACTGCTATGTGGCAATACACAGATTAATAGAAATGGGTTAAATTAATATGCAAAAATTATCCAATAAGAAGCTAGAGCTAATGGGCCAAACAGTGAGTTAATTAATACAGTTTCTGCATGATTATTTCAGTTCTGGGCGACCAGGACAAACAGGCAGCCTGCTACTACACAATTGTCCAAGATTGTTTTCTGTCACTGTTATAAACACCATGGCCAAAAGCAATACAAGAAAAAGGGGCTATTTCAGCTTACACTCCTAGGTCACAGTCCATCTCTGAAGAAAGTCACCTCAAGAACACACACAGGAGGTAAAACACAAACAGGAATGTTGGTTATTGGATCACTCATTAACTCATGCTTAATAATTCTTATATATCTATCAAACCTACCTACTTAGAGTCAGTGCAACCCATAAAGGACTGGATCCTCCCACATCAATCATCAGTCTAAACAATTTCTCACAGACATGGTCACAGGACAATCTGATCTAAATAATTCTTCAGTTGAGGTTTCTTCTACCCAGGTGACTCTAGATTATACTAAGTTGACAGTAAAACCTAACGAGGACAATAATATATATCATGTTATGGTTCATAATATATAGTACATCATGATAGTCTAAATATAGTTAGAACAAATAGATCTAAACTAACAAATATATTCAAGATGCTATTAACAAATTAACTGGTGAGAAGGGATTTTTTAGAGTCAAATGAAAATACTTGGAATGAAAAGTAGTTGAAATAAAAAGTGAAACAGACATAATAAGCAGGAGCAAACCTATAAAGAATGAATTGATGAGGGTAGAATCAAAGAAGCTTTCATAGAGAGAAATAAAGAACAGTGAGAAACTGCAAGAATAGAAAACACAAAATAAGACCTAAGAGACAGAATGAAAAGCTCTTTTTAAAAAATAACTTCTATGAATACTTTTCTCATAACAAAAGAAGGAAAACTATTAAAGAACTCAAAACAATGACAAATGCCGTTCTAAAAGCACTATAGAGACATTTAGCATGTGATGTGGGATTCTCTTCTGTATGCTGTAAATACCCTTCGTTAATAAGTTGTTTTGAGCTGTGTGATAGAGTAGAGCAGAGCTGGTGAGAAAAACAGAGCTGGTGAGAAAAACTAAATTGAATGCTGGGAGAAATGAGGCAGAGTCAGGGAGAAGTCATGTAGCCCTGCGGGAGATAGATGCCAGACTTTACCCAGTAAGTCACAGCCATGTGGCGATACACAGATTAATAGAAATGGGTTAAATTAAGACATATGAGTTAGCAAATAAGAAGCTAGAGATAATGGGCCAAGCAATGGTTTAATTAATACAGTTTCTGTGTGATTATTTCGGGGGTCTGGGTGGCCAGGAAACAAACAAGCAGCCTCTTACAAGGATGCATAAATCCTGGGGATCTGCAAGTATTTAAAACTACTTATTCATTTGGGAAGCACTAGGGGCCAAATTTTTTCCTAACATCACCTTATAGGCTGGCCCCACTGTTTTCTGGCATTGAACACTGAGTTAAAAAGTTTAAAGGCATCTTGATACTCTTTTTCTCATAAGCAACTCAGTTTTTCATTGGGTGGCAGTGGTGCTTTATAGCCTGTTACCCAAAGGGATTCAGCAGCTCTGGAAATTCTGTTCACCACAGCCAGCAAACTACGGCAAACTCTGAGACTATTTCTTCTCTCCAGAAGATCACCAGTATTCTCTTGGAGTTACAAGTGAGACGAGCCTGTGCTCCACAAGCTGGAAGAGACCATCCACACCTGCTGTCTGCTCTTGCTTAGTCACTCAGTTTAAAAAGTTGTATCAGGTGGATGATGGTTCTGATGTGTTCTTGGATTCGATTTGCCAGTATTTTGTTGAATATTTTTTGTATCAATGTTCATGAGTGAGACTGGTCTGTAATTCTCTTTCTTAGTAATGTCTTTATGTGGTTTGGGTATCAGGGCAATTGTAGCCTCATAAAAAGAGTTTGGCAGTGTTCCTTCTGTTTCTATTGTGTGGAATAATATGAAGAGTATGGGTATTAGTTCTTTGAAAGTCTTATAGAATTCTGAGCTGAAACATCTGATCCTGGGCTTTTTTTCGTTGGGAGACTTTTGATGACTGTTTCTATTTCTTTAGCAGTTATAGGTCTGTTTAATTTGCTTATCTAGTCTTGATTTAATTTTGGTAAGTGATTTTTTATCCAGGAAGTTTGTCCATTTCCTTTAAGTTTTCCAATTTTGTGGAGTACAGGTTTTCGAAATATGACCTGATTATCCTCTGTATTTCCTCCGTGTTTGTTGTTATGTCCCCCTTTTCATTTCTGATTTTGTAAATTTGGATATTCTCTCTCTGCCTTTTGGTTAGTTTGGATAAAGGTTTGTCAATTTTGTTGATTTTCTAGAAGAACCAACTCTTTGTCTCACTGATTCTTTGTATTGTTTGTTTCTATTTTGTTGACTTCAGCTCTCAATTTGATTATTTCTTGCCACCTAGTTCTCCTGGGTGAGTTTACTTCTTTATGTTCTAAAGTTTTCAAATGTTCTGTTAATTCACTAGTGTGGGATTTTTCCAGCTTCTTTGTGTAGGCATTTAGTGCCACAGTGCTTACATTGTGTCTCCTAAGTTGGGGTATGTTGTGTGGTCATTTTCATTAAATTTTAGGAAGTCTTTAATTTCTCCCTTTATTTCTTCATTGATCCATTGATGATTCAGGTGAGCATTGCTTAATTTCCATTTGTTTGTGGGCTTTCTGGAATTAGTGTTGCTGTTGAATTCTAGTTTTAAGCCACAGTGATACAATAAGATACATGGGATTATTCCTAATTTTTTTGTTTGTTTCTGTTGAGGTTTGTTTTGTTACCAAGTATGTGGTCAATTTTTGAGAAGGTCCCTTATATCTCTGTTCATTTTTTTGTCTGACTGACCTGTCCAGTGGTGAGAGTGGAGTGTTGAAGGCTCCCACTATTAGTGTGTGGGGTTTAATGTATGATTTAAGCTTTAGAAGTGTTTCTGTTACATATGAGGTGCCCTTGTATTTGGGGTATAGATATTCAATGTTGAGATTTCCTCTTGATGTATTTTTCCTGTGACTAATTTGAAATGTCCTTCTTTGTCTCTTTTGATTGATTTTAGTTTGAAGTCTATTTTGTTAGATATTAGAAAAGCTACACCAGCTTGTTTCTTAGGTTCATTTGAATAAAATTTTTTCCCAAACCTTTACTCTGAGGCAGTGTCTGTCTTTGAGATTGAAATGTGTTTCTTGTATGCAGAAGAAGGATGAATTCTGTTTTTGTATCCAGTCTGTTAGCCCGTGTCTTTTTATAGGTGAGTTGAGTTCATTTATATTAAGGGATATTAATGACCAGTGATTGCTATCTCCTGTTAATTTAATTTTCATTGTTAGTGATGTTAGTTTGTGTGTTTTCCCCTTCTTTGAGATTTGCTGCTATGAGATCATCAATTGTCTGTGTATTTGTTGATGTAGCCAACTTCCGTGGGTTGGAGTTTTCCTTCTAGTACTTTGTGTAGGGTTGGGTTTGTGGCTAGGTATTGGTTAAATTTGATTTTGTCATGGAATATCTTGTTTTGTCCTTCTACAGTGATTGAAAGTTTTGCTGGGTACAGTAGTCTGGGCTGGCATCCATGGTCTCTTAATGTCTGCATAACACTTGACAAGGACCTTCTGGCTTTCATTGTGTCCATTGAGAAGTCAGGTGTAATTCTGATAGGTCTGCCTTTACATGTTACTTGGCCTTTTTCCTTTACAGCTCTTAATATTCTTTCTTTATTCTGTATGTTTAGTGTTTTCATTATTATGTGGTGAGGGGACATTTTTTTTGATCCAGACTATTTGGTGTTCTGTAAGCTTCTTGTTTCTTCATAGTATATCTTTCTTTAGGTTGGGAAAGTTTTTTCTATGATTTTGTTAAATATATTTTCTGTGCTTTTGAGTTCTTCTATATATATTATTCTTTTCATAGTCACAGACCTTGAAAGAACGGTACTCAACTTCATATGAAAAAGCAAAAAACCCAGGATAGCCAAAACAATCCTGTACAATAAAAGAACTTCTAGAGGCATCACAATCCCTGACTTCAAACTGTACTACAGAGCTACAGTACTGAAAACAGCCTGGTATTGGCATAAAAGGATCAATGGAACCGAATTGAAGACCTGGATATTAATTCACACACTTTCGAACACCTGATTTTTGACAAAGAAGCAAAAAATATCAAATGGATAAAAAAAGCACATTTCACAAATGGTGCTGGCATAACTGGATATCAACATGTAGAAGAATGAAAATAGATCTGTATCTATCACCATGCACAAAACTCAAGTCCAGATGGATCAAAGACCTCAACATAAAGTCAGCCACACTGAACCTCATAGAAAAGAAAGTGGGAAGTACACTTGAATGCATTGGCTCAGGAGACCAATTCCTAAATATAACCCCGGTATCATAAACACTGAGAGAAACAGTTAATAAATGGAACCTCCTGAAAAGCTTCTGTAAAGCAAAGGACACAGTCAGCAAGACAAAATGACAGCCTACAGAATGGGAAAAGATCTTCACCAACCCCACATCAGACAGAGGTCTGATCTCCAAAATATACAAAGAACTCAAGAAACTGGTCATCAAAAGAATAAATAATCCAATAAGAAAATGGACTACAGATCTAAACAGAGAACTCTCAACAGAGGAATCTAAAATGGTTGAAAGACACTTAAGGAAATGCTCAGTACACTTAGTCATCAGAGAAATGCAAATCAAAACAAGTCTGAGATTCCATCTTACACCTGTCAGAATGGCCAAGATCAAAAACACTGATGACAACTTATGCTGGAGTGGTTCTGAGGTAAAGGGAACACTTCTGCTTGCTGGTAGGAGTGCAAATTGGTACAGCTCCTTTGGATATCAGTGTGGCGATTTTCAGAAAATTAGAAAACAACCTTCCTCAAGACCCAGCAATATCACATTTGGGTATATAGCCAAAGAATGCTCAATCGTGCCACAAGGACATGTGCTCAACTATGTTCATAGCAACATTGTTTGTCATAGCCAGAACCTGGAAACAACCTAAATGCCCCGTGACCAAAGAATGGATAAGGAAAATGTGGTACATTCACACAATGGAGTACTACACAGCAGAAAAAAATAACATCTTGAAATTTGCAGGCAAATGGGTGGATTTAGAAAACATCATATTGAGTGAGGTAACCCAGACCCAGAAAGACAATTATCATATGTACTCACTCATAAGTGGTTTTTAAACATAAAGCAAAGAAAACCAGCCCACAAATCACAATCCCAGAGAATCTAGACAACAATGAGGACCCTAAGAGAGTCATACATGGATCTTATCTACATGGGAAGTAGAAAAAGACAAGATCTCCTGAGTAAACTGGAAGCATGGGGACCTTGGGAGAGGGATGAAGGGAAGGGGAGCAGAGAAAAATGTAGAGCTTAATAAAATCAATTTTTAAAAAGTTGAATCAGGGACATTTCAAGCACATGTAACATCTTCTGCCCCACTCTTGCCTCTTTTTTCATACCTAGCAGCCCAATATTGCAGACCCATTGAGCTGCCTGATGCCTCCCAGGCTGTGAGGAACAGCTCAGCTATGGTTTCCAGAGTCCTGGGCCTTCTTGAACCAGTCAGATCAATTTCAGCCTTCCCAACGCTATTATGATTTGAATCTGCATGTTCTCACAAAGTCACGTTGTGAAAGTGTGGTCTCCGGGTAGCTGTGCTGCTTCAGTACTCTGTGAAGCCTTTAGGCAGTGGGACCCTACTAACTAGGGGCGAGCCTTGGAAGGTTAGTTTCTGTATACTTTGCTTGCCAGTAATTTCTTTGCTTCTTATCTTGCTGTTCTATAAGGAGCCTCTGCCACATGTTCCTGTCACCATGAACTCTACAGCCTTCCCAGACCAAGAGATCCTCTGAAACAGTAAGCCAAATGAATCTTTCATTGCAGTTTCTATACAGCATTTTCTTTCAATGGCATAAATGTAACTAATACAAACTCCAAAAGTTCTATTAACCTCTTGTGGGTTTTGTCCATCTTCATTTCTGACTTTTTTTTATCTCCTTTTTGACATTTTTACAAGAAACAGAAATCAAAATTCCCACCTTCAAGCAATTAATTATATTCTTAAGCCAAGTCTTTCTTTTTTACTCATATGACTCTGTAATTCTTATATGCTGCATTTTCAAAGACTCTAAATGTTGAAGCTTATTATGTAACTTCATTCATATATCAACTCAATATTGCCAAGAACTATTATTTTCCTATCAAAGAAATAAGAAAACTTAACATTCAAAGAGTTAAGAAGACACCCAAACTGCTAAGGATTTGCAAGTTCTCCAGGTGACTTGTGTATGTACGGGTCTCAGTCAGGAAGCTCTGCTAGGAGATTGTCAGAGCAGAAACACTCCAATTTCCATCACACCAACTTCAGGTGTCATCAAAAATCGCACTTATATCACTATAAAAGAATTTTAAAAAGAAAATAGTTATGTATGAACTAAAAGTAAATGAAAAAAATTGCAACCACTTCTAAGAAATTAAGGCACAGAGGTAGCATCAAACAATCCAGAGTCTGACATCTTAGTGAACTTCTAGGGGCTGTCATTCTCACTGTATAAAGGAAGAAAGTAGAGCTTTTTCTTTAAATTTAGTAACAAATTTATATAAAATATGTATCAGTGAGGGATGAGGACATGGAAAACAAGATGGATGTGAAGAGAAGAGAGAATCACTCACCGTGGACTGTGTCTGCACCATGTAGTCACCCTCCATTTTATTCAGCCGCACATTTGTATCCTCCAGCAATTCCTGAATAGTCTCAGTATGTCGCTTCTGAAGCTCAAATTTTTCCTTTTCCATTTCTGCTACAGCATTGTGAAGCTGCACAATGAAGACAAGACTCTTTCACTATCATGGAATATGTTATTTTGAAATTAAAAATTGTTTTCTAATATTCTTATTTATATCTATAAAGTGATCTGAACAAGAGTCTAAGACTCTCAAGTAAAAATATCACACAAAGAGCATACATTTTTTTTCCTCTGCTTTCCAGAACAGAAAATTTCAATAGGTGGGCAAATACTAAAGGATTTTCTGACTTGGGTAGAAAGTAAGTAAATCTGATAAACAGTACATTTCTCAATGAAACATTATTAGAAGTCTGAAAAATACACAAACAGATATTAATAATCTTATTGTTGTTCATTATGAATAACAACTATATTATTTATTTCATTTGTACAATACAAATAGAAAAATGCTTCTTCTCCTATGCAAATTTCCAATAAGATATTCAGCATTCCATAATCAATATAAACAACAAACACAAAGATCATGTTTATGAGTGGAATATACAGCAAGGCTGACAACTAAGAATTGGACATCGCAAGTATCATATACAGAGATCTTAATTGACTAAATGTTGACTAAATGAATGAGGCTTTAACAAAATCACCGTGAACTAAGGTAAAGGAAGCAGACAAAAGTGGAGGCCTGGACAGGATTCAGCAGTGAACTTCAGGGCAGAGGCACTGCCTCTGCCTGTGGCTACTCACTCTCGGATCTCACTAGGAACGGAGCTTACACTCCCTGGATCCAGTGGCAGTATGAGATGGGGAAAGTGGGGGTTCCAAAGAGTCTAACAGATGCTTTTGACTAGCTCTCTGTGAACAGGGAGAAAGGCAAGAGGCTATCACAGGCAGGGTAAATCCCCACCTGACCAAGGAGATACTGAAACAGATGCAGAAAGCAGACGAGCAAGAGTCCCAAGAATCTCATTCCAGGTTCAAGCTCAACAAGAGGAGTAAGGATGACTCAGAAATGGCCACCCGGAAGACCCTTGGGCTTTGCACAATTTTAATGTAGGCAGTTCTGACTAATGTAAGCACCCCTTCAAATCTGACTGCTGCATCTGTTATTTGGCTGAAGTCTGTGTTTTCAATGTAGGGCTACTTCGTACTCACAAGTGACCCAAGATGATTCCTAAACCCTAGTACCAACACCTCAGTGCTTCCCCAGGGCACACCAGCAGGAACTAGTCACTGAGGATTTTACTCACCAAAACAAGTTTGCACTATAAACTTCAGTCTGGCATTTTAAGAGAGAAATTACCCAAATCCCAAATTGAAACCATTATTTCCATTTTTACTTAAAACCTACTGGCTCTGACAAAAAAAAAAAAAGCAAAACATTAATTCAAATAAAAACTAAGTAAAAAAAATATGGCTTTAAAACAAAAACTATTTATAAACTATAGACTCTGAGAATGATCTATTTGTAGTTCATCTTGAGTTTTTAGTCATTTTCCACACTTGCTGAGCCTGTCCCTCTCACACACACCCCACAGGTCACGTGGCTGACTCCAGGCACTTACCTTTTTTTCCCAATCGTTATTCAGAGACTCTGTGCTTTGCTCACACATCTTCTTCAGTTCTGTTATCTGGTTTTCTTTAGTTTCTCTGATAACCTGACAATCACGTATAAGGATCTGAACTGTCAAAAATTATGAAAATATAGTTAAACCAGTTCTAGGAACCACATTAGAATTTGGTGATATCTATGTAGTGACACATTTAATAGATAATTTAAGTTTTCACTAAGCCTTACTTTTCTAAAATCCCTCTAACTTCTTGCTTTTTGATCATTTCTATAACCATAGGTGAGCTTGATTAGTTAGTCTTCACTCTCTCCCTAGAACATTTAAACAGTAGGTTAGCTGCTATGGGTACTCCAACAGCCAATAGCCTTTAAGATACTGGCTCCCATGTGAGCCTCAAGTATTTCTCCTCTAATGTGGTCTTTGTCACTTTAAAGAGTCCACATATTGGTGCAGATCCCATAATGAGTGCCAGATGGGGGATCATGCTAAGGATATAGGCCTAAGGCTCTGACAAGAAAAATGGCCCCTATGGTCCAGCTGCTCTCAGGATCCATCTCTTGCCTCTTCCACATCTTCAAACTTCACTGTAAATATACCATCCTCTCTCTGCTGGCTCCTGAGGACACCTTCTTTTAGGCTTTACTACCCAATGTCATCACCTAACTACCTCCATTATTAAACTTTCTCCTCATGGAGTGTGAGCACAGGGTTTTGTCTTTTTAAAACACTCACCAAGCAGATCCCTCCCTTGCAATGAGAGAAAGAAATCCCTCTAATTTACACAAAATCAGATCTTTTTCTCCACTGAATCACTAAGGCCATTATATCTATTTCCTTGCCAATTTCCTCTTAAATAAGGCCATTTTCATTAAGGAGAAAGATATGTCAACTTCATTCTTTATTCAAAGGCGTAACAGTGTCACATGGACAAGTTCTCAGGAGGTACGGCTGACCAAATAAAGGATGATACATCCTGCTCTTCCCAGGCAGTTTACAATCATGTTCAAATCTTATGTCATTACTTTTAAAAACTGTATGCTATTCCTTCCTTTCCTCTAGCTAAAATGACACAGTTTAAGTGAAGTTTTCTTTAATAAATTTTATCCAACTAAATTACAAAATACATTAAGCCATAATTTTACTTCAACATAACATCTTATCTATGTTTTTATTTACTTTAAAATGGAATTTTCAGAAATATTTTCCCAGAAGTTTCTTTTATTCTTATCTTAACTATGCAACTTGTAAAGGAGAAGAACCCAAGTGGACTGCACACTCATGTTTAGCATGTGCAACACATTTTGGCAATATTAAACTAAGATTGAACTGCATTTTAAAACCCTTAAAATGTGTGTGGACCTTGTTGTTTTGTTGTTCTTGTTCTTGTCGCTGCTGTTGATTCATGTCATAGGGTACCACTGTGTAACTATGTTACTTGGAACCTGAAATCCTCCTGCCCCAGGTTCCAGTGGAATGCTGGAATTACAGGCATGCATCACCATGCCTGGCAGGAAACAGTATTTCTTAAAGCCTAAATATTTTTCAAGCTTAAGGATGCTTGAAGTGCCTAATATGAGACAGAACAAGAAGGAAAGCCTATAAATAAACAGAATACTTCAGCTATCACTGATAACCATGAAGGAAAAAAATGAAACTATATAATTACTTTTGGCAACATTTAAAGCAGGAAATTAATCTGAAAATGCCTAATTCTCTGCTTAATTCTCACATGTAACTCCCCTGCTTAACTGTCAAGAGTATTACTATCCACCCCTCCACATTTAGGTTATGGAGAAACCCAATAAACTTGGCACATCCTACATTAAAGTCTCTCTTGGTCCTTCATTCTTACCCACTGTGTATATTTCATCCTTTACCAAATCTTAATTCTTCGGTTTCGTTTTCACTAATCCCAAATCTGTAAACATTCTGAGACTTTATCAGAGCATGTGCTAAATTCCACAAGGCTGTGGGCTAGAGATGTGCTCAGTGGTCAAACATTTGCACAGTGTGCACAAACACAACTCACAACTTTAGAGCTCCTACCCCAATGTGAGGAACTCCTCTCTCAAATGAATTAAATCATATCCAACTAAACAAAAACCATACAAAAGTTATTTTCTCAAAACATGACATTTTTCTTGTGAATACCTGAAAATTTTGATGTTTCGGTTCATAATGTAGACAATTTAATACTTAATGCTCTCTTTTTCCTTTTCAATGAATGTGTAAGTGGGAAATATATTCTACAATTTTTCTGTCAGTCCCAGTTGCCACTGCACCTCTCTTTCTCTTTCTCTCTGCCTCAAAAAACACATATATTTTACCTAATCACATGAAAGTTCATATAAACTTCACCTAATGATGGATGCTCACAAAATCTCAGAAATGAAATTTTATTTTTAAATTTTAAATCATCAGAACCAATCAAGTCATCTTAGCAGATCCACATGGTGCACCATCACCTTTCTTCTCAAGCTTTCTTATCGTTTCCTCAGTTTCAGCTTGTTTCTTTTTGTATAAGATTTTCAAATCTTCTAGTTCATTATTCTTTCTTTCTAAAATCTGCAAAAAGGATTCACAGTGCTTTAGTTTACAGAATTAAGTATAGGCTATATCACTACATGTGAGGAAAGTATTTTGCAAGTCTATCCATCTCATAAACGATTCCACCTAAATACAAAACTTTCTTTATATACATTGATAAAAATGTTAACACACAAGAATAACTTATTTTAAAATGTTTTGTTTAGAATTTTCACATATATTTGAAAAAGACTGTGAACAATGAATTACATGAATCCCTAAAACATGACTTGGAAATTAAATTGTCATCAGGTGGCAGAGAGAAGTCATCAGAAGCGGGCTCTGTTGGGTAGGCCACACCACTGCACTGCACTGGAATGCAACACCTTCTAGCTGAATATGTCCAGGGATCCTCCTACCAGAGTCCCGCTAGTCTTTCCCTGCTTAAAGCCAAGACCTCTTAGATGTATGGAAAGGTGATGTAGCACAGGCTTCACCTCTATCTATCTCTGCTTTATGAATCAAGACAAAATGAACTCAAGATCTCAAACACTTAATAACTTTTTACAGCAATTACATTTATCAGTTTTTCACATTTAACCATTTAATAAATGTAACCATGATTTTATACTTCACAACAAAAAATAGTAAATAACCAAAATAGGAGCGTTAATAAACAGTAGAAATGTTACCCAGGAGCTTAACAGAAAATCAGAGAGAAGTGGAGTGAGTCTGGCTGCGGCTCTTTTCCAGCCCCACACCCTCAACCAAGCTCAAGCAAAGCTGCTCACCGATGCCGAAGGACCTTTTCTTAGTGTTTTTTATTAGCAGCATTCTACCTCATCTTTCTCGCCTCAGTCTTAACCTATGGTTACTGGAATACAACCCCACAAACCATGAGCCGATAATTTTCCCTTCTTGAGTTGTTTGTTGTCAGGTATTTAGTATTAGTGCTATGAAATTAACTAATATAATAAATTGGTACCAAGAAGTGAGGTCACTGCTGTGACAAGCCTGACCATGTGGTTCTTTAAACCTTTGGAACTGGTTTACAGGAGAGATGAGGAAGACTTGAGAGCAGGCTAAAGAAACCCTAGAATACCGAAAGCAGAGATTAATAAGCTATTACAGCTCAAGTTTGGGAAACTAGAATGTCAATAAAAATGGAGACAGTAAAGGACAGTCTGATGTTGTATCAGGAGTTATGGTTCACTCAGAAACTGGTCTAGATGTCATCCATGTTTTATTTTGGCAAAGAATTTGGCTGCAATCTGCTCATATCCTGAAACTACATGAAGCTTAACTAGAAAGTCACAGACAAAGAAAGTTATAAGACAGCAAAACTAACCCAGCATGTGGCATAAATACTACCTACTACTGTCTTAGTCAGGTTTACAGAAACTGAGAGCAGAACAAAATATACAGTTTGACAAAAAGAAAAAACAAAGTTAGAATCCAGTTGAGGAGAGAAGGTGGGGACAAAAATGTGTGTTTGTTCAAGAGACAGTGCCTTTAAAGAGAAAGCATAGATGTGGGACCAAGACAGGAAAGGAGCCATGAAGCATAAGACTTCACACATCCAGCAGGGTTATAGAGCAAAACAAAATCACCTAAGATGTTTCATTTGAAAGGAGAGTGACTAAACACAGAGAGCCAGCGGGGAACCCTGCTCAAACAGGGCTACCTAGAAAAGTGCTTTTATCAGATTCAACCTCAAAAGCACAAGAGACAATTCAGCTATGGCCCAAGGGGCCAGGATACGTCTGAAGTTGGCTTGAAGATATGATGTTGTTCATGTGGTGCTGGTTTTTCAACTATGAAGAATGAGGAGGTGACAGAAGTTTGTGCCGGGTTCTAGAAAATCATTGAGACCAGACAATGGCCCGAGAGAGAGGCAATCTGTGTTACAAGCAACTGGGCTGGAGAAGCAAGGTTCCCAAGTTTAATGGAGCCCAGATGATACTACCACAGCCCCACATGCCTTATATGGAGTTGGAAAGCTTGCTTTTTTTTCATGAATTTCACTGTTACTTTGGTCTCATCTTTCTTTTCTATTCTCCCTTACTCTCCTTTGGAATGTAAATGGTTTACCCCATGCCATTACATGCTGGAAACATAACTTTTTACTTTAAAAAGGGTTCACATTTAAGGGACTACCTTGAGTCTCAGGGAAACAAAGCCTTTGAGTTTTGAACAGCACTGGAATTGTAAGGCTATGGAATCTTTTGAAGTTTATCTGATACAGTTTGAATTTTGAGATGGGCATGATTCTCCAGGGCCCAGGGTGGAATGTTTGGTTTGGACATGTAGTTATCCTCCTGGATATTGGAAGTAGACAAGATTGCCAGACAAAAGTTGAGAGCTTGGGGGTTGGGGTGGGGTGGGGGTATGGGGAGATGGGGAGAGAAAAGTAAGAAGGGGAGGATGGGGAGAGCTTGGGGGAATGGGATGGTTGGTTTGGAGGAAGAGTGGATATGGGAGCAGGGAAGTATATATCTTAATTAAGGGAGCCATTTTAGGGTTGGCAAGAGACTGGACTCTAGAGGGGTTCCCAGGTGTCCAAGGATATGTCCCCAGCTTGTTCCTTGAGCAGCTGAGGAGAGGACGCCTGAACTGGTCCTATCCTATAGTCACACTGATGAATATCTTGCATACCACCATAGAACCCTCATCTGGCGATGGATGGAGACAGAGACAGAGACCCACAATAGAGCACTGGACTGAGCTCCCAAGGTCCATATGAGAAACAGAAGGAGAGAGAACATGAGAAAGGAAGTCAGGACTGCAAGGGGTGCGCCCACCCACTGTGACTGTGGGGCTGATCTAATAGGAACTCACCAAGGCCAGCTGGACTGGAAGTGATGGAGCATGTGGTCAGACCGGACTCTCTGAACGTGGCTGACAAGGAGGGCTGACTGAGAAGCCAAGGACAATGGCACTGGGTTTTGATTCTACTGCATGGACTGACTTTGTGGGAGCCTGGTTTGTTTGGATGCTCACCTTCCTAGACCTGGATGGAGCAGGGAGGACCTTAGACTTCCCACAGGGCAGGAAACCCTGACTGCTCTTTGGACAGGAAGGGGAGGGGAGGGGGGAGGGAGAGGGAAATAGGAAGAGGGGAGGAGGTGAAAATTTTTAATAATAATAATTTAAAAATGGCAAAAAATAAAAAGAAAATATCTTCCACAGGCGCAGGTATTGGAACATTTAGTTCCCGCCTGGTAGAACTATTTTGAGAGACCATGGGACATTTGGGAGACAGGGCCTCACTGGAGGAAGTGGTGTCACTGGGGTTTTATGAGCCAGACTCACATCTTGCCCTGCCTACTTCCCATTCTACAAAGATGAAACAACCAGCAGTTGAAAAGCCCCACCGCCAGCCAGATGCACCCCTAACTTTCTCCACTGTGGTAGACTGCATCCTCTAAAAACACACCAAAGGAAAGCCTGTCTCCCATGTTTCTTATCCAGCACTGGTCATGATGATGAGTAAGGTAACTGATACATATACCCAAGAAGCTGATTTCAGACTCTACCACCATGATTCTTCCAACATCTTTCAAATTCATTTATCCTATACATTAATGTATCATTCCTCAAATAATTCTACTTCATTTTGATATTTTATAATAAAATTTCATTACATAAATTTGTAATTAAAACTTTCATTTAAACAAAGGTAAATTTTTCAGTCCAGCAAGAATATTGCTTTATCATTTGAATGAGGAAGAAGAAAGGAAAATAAGCACCTTTTTCTTAAATACATAAGGAGTTATTTCTTTCTTGTTGCTTAGAAAAAAAGATGATGGATGTGTACCCCATCACAAGCCCTGGAACACAGAAACTTCTGCACACAACATACATGTATATACCCTACCTTCTGCACATCAGCATCATGTTTCTGTTGCAGCTTAAGTTTTTCTTCATAAAACTTTGCTTCCATCATTTTTGTTTTCATGTCCAACTTCAAGGGAAATATTTGACAGATTACCAGAAAGTCATCTTATAGTGGTATCCTGTTCTTACATTCAAACCCACACAGTGTTTCAGTGTCTAGTATTTCCATTCCAGTACATCTCTTCCAACTTCTTTCTTTGCTCACATCTGTTTGATCATTTCAAAATACTCCTATTAGCCTCTCTATTTAAATATGGCAATCTAAGAAAGACTATTCCTATAAATGGCAAATTAGTGTCTAGACAGTTGACTTGGTTAATAAAGTACTTCATGTAAGCATGACCTTGGTCCTGAGCCCACATTAGAAACAACAGCAACAACCAATCCAGGTATGGTGGTGCACACTTAGCATCATGGCTTTGGGAAAGCAGAGACAGGAGGGTCCCTGAAGCTTTCTGGCTAACAGCCTAAACTACTTGGTAGGTAATAGGCCAATAAAAATGCTTGTTCATTTCAAATAGGAATGAAAACAAAGCAGACAATTAATACTGGATGTTAACTTTTCAGTAAGACAAATAAAAACCTCAGTTAAGCTCCCAACCAATAGAATGGATCACGTGGAAAACAGAGTGTTCAGGAGTAATGGTAAGTCAAAGGATATGAATCATTTGTTAAGGCCAACAAAAAAGATTAAAATAATATAACCATATCCATAGCAAGCAACATGATTAAAGTAGAAATAAAAAGCCTGCAAATTAAAATAATAATAAATAATGAATAATGTGTGCTGTTGACACCAAAATAGGCATATGGATTGATGGAATAGACCAGGATGTGATGTGATCCCATACAAACACAGCCATAATTCTTGACAGAGAGGTCAACAGTATACCTGGAGGTTTGTGAGCCACCTTACCTAAGTAAGTGGCTTCTTCCCTTCGCCTTCCCCTCGCGCCACCTGCCCAGTCCTAGACAGCAGCCCAGCCAAGCTCTTTGTTTCCGAAACACCTGTGCTGGAGAAGTCACTCGTCTCTTCCCTATGGCCTCCATCCTTGCCCATTACCTCCTGTGCCCTGTGGCATTCTCTATACCCGCAGACCTAGGTCCAGATCAGTGACCCTCAGACCTGCTGACCCTCCTTCCTTCTATCACTCTTCCTCCACCCACAGCCATCCTGGCGGCAACAGGCCTAGCTCCACACACATGGTTTGGGAATCACCTTTCCCTGGTCCAATTAAACAGTTCATCCACCAGATTTACCTGGGCTCATACATGGCATGCATCTCCTGCACTGGCCAGTCTAAGAAAAGCCAGATTACCACATCAGACACATAACCAAAGAAGTCCACATGCCCAGATCAAATCACTAAAACAAAAACCACCTGAGTCACCAAGCTAGCATGTCTCCCATCAAACCTAGCAGTCCTAGAGAAGTGTTCTGTAGTGTTAACTCCTAGATAAACTCCAGGACACAGAATTTAGAAGAACAATCATAGACTATTGAGGATTTGAAGAAGACACAAGTAAACACTTCACTGAACTCCAAGATGGTAACAATGGACACTTGAGTGACATCCAAGATTATACAGATAAACAGCTGAATGAAATGACCAAGGTCATTCAGGATTTGAAAAATAAATTCAACAAAGATAGAAACACTGATGATAACACAAGCAACAATGAAGATGAAATTGAAAAACTCAATATTCCAATCAGAAAACTCAGGTGAAGCCTTATAACAAGAAGGAATAAAACAAGAAAATAGACTCCTGGGACTCCAAGATAAAGGGAAAGATTTAGACAAAGTAAGCAAGAAATATGAAAAATATGAGAGGAATATGAAGGGCATACAGGACACAACCAAAAGAACAAACATTTTAATTCTAGGCATAGATGAGTGAGAAAAATTACATGACAGACCTAAAGGACCTGCAGGATCCTAGCAGCAGGCCCTCCCCACTGTACCATCTCTCCAGCCCTTGGAAAATAATTTCGTAAGAGAACAGATAGGGGGTTTTAGCAGGGAAAGGGAAAATTTTAAAAAGGAAACAAATAAATATTAAAAACTGGAATCCTAATAATTGAATAGGGGGACGAATAACTAGGTAAGGTTAACAGATGTGAGATAGTAGCAAAGGCATCTGTACATTTCCTGAGAGACTAAGAAAGAATCTAAATGCTTGAGAAGTAGAAAACTGATTAAATTTTTTTAAAAAAAGAACATTTAAAGGTAAGCTACAACTCCAAGAGAATGTGAGTGGGGGAGGAAAAGAAAAGAAATAAGAGTCAAAAATGTCCTATCTAATCTTTTAAAAGAGCTGACTTGACTTAGCATGGAGGCTCATGCCTATAAATCCAGTACTTTATGAGGCTGAGGCAGGGGAATAATCACTTCAAGACCAGTCTATGCAACACAGTGAGTGCAAAGTATTCTGGACTGCAAGGTAAGATACAAACTCAGAAGCAGAAAAGGCCTAACTGGAGCAACCCCCAGATTCTAAGAAAAAGAAAACTACAACCAGGCAAGTCACAGACAAACTGAAAATCTTGACAGACCATGGAGAGAGGTACTGTTTACATGGGAATAACAAGAATGACAACTCATTCCAATCAAGACAAACAGACACCAGTCAGATAAGTAACATCTAAGATACTGAGAGGATCAGAGAAAAGTCATGTGGCAAATCACCAGGAGCTCTCTAAATAATGCCCTAGAGAATGAAAGAAAATGAAGTCACAGAAATCATTAGATCAGAAAGAAAGGAAGGAAGGAAGGAAGGAAGGAAGGAAGGAAGGAAGGAAGGAAGGAAGGAAGGAAGGAAGGACTGGAGAACTAAAAAAGACAGTTTTTCTCTGCTCACAATTTCCAGAAAAGATAACTGCACAATAAAAAAATAATAAGAACCACAGCAAAGAGTGGGTGTGGATCTGGAAAGAACTAGCAAGAGAACAAATGATGATGATGACTGGCTCATCCTCTCTCCCTGTCTTCATCCTGATGCCTCATTCCTCAGCTTGTCTAATTTTGACCGTTACATCTGAGCAACCACAAATCAGAACACAAAACAACACATGTGCCTCAAATAACAGAAAGGAAAAGCTACAAAGTATGTTTAATTCGTGAATAAAATAATATATTTAATACAGTCATATGAAATAGCTAAAATATGATGGGTAAAATATCATCTCATTGAGCTGTTAAATTGAACTTTTAAAATAAAGTTGAACCAGCCATGAAAGTGCAAAACTATAATCCCAGCACCCAGAAGGAGGACCTCAGCAAGCTCAAGACCAGCATTGTATACACAGTGAATTCCAAACCAACCAGGGCTACACAGCAAGATCTTTCTTAATCAATCAGTTTCATAAGACCAATACAGAAATACAGAGGAAGGTGAACATAGCCACTATAAGTCATTAAGCTCAAGATTTAAGTCAGTTATAAAATCGGCAGAACTTTGTTACAGCAGAAGATAGATAAATGCTGAAAGACAAGGTAGAATCAGGACAAGTCTAGAGAAACTGAAACAAGACAAATATGGATCTACAGGTGGGAAGATAAAATAATGGCATTAATTGCCATTTAAAAGCAAAACTCCTGAGTTAAATAAGAGATGCCTTTAATCCAAGAATCATGTAGAGCAGCCCCTCTAAACACAGCCAGAAAGTAGTAACAGTGGCAGCAACAGATCAGCAACAGCAATACTTGTTTTTGCAACATTAGCAGCAGCAGCAGCAGCAAGGAACACAGAAAATTTGCAGAAGAAAACCAACTGGTTCGTTACATACTGTGAGCAAATACAGTCCTAGGGATCTGCATGAATTATTTCATTTAACTCCAACAACAACCTTCCAAAGTGGGTGCTTGTATTATCTCTCCCCTACAGAGCACATAACTGAGTCACAGAGAGTGCCTGCTCGGGATTTCACAACAGGAAGGTGGACTGCCTGGATTCTCTCATCCTCATGAGTCTGTGTCCAGTTAATGAAGTGGCCTGGCACTGAGTGACTTTTAGATGATGGTTCATCTATTCTAAACAGCTCAACAAATAATCAGAATTCAAACTAGTAAAAGAAGATACATTCTTTAATAAATAACCTGGTGGTCTAAAGGTTCCCTGGGAAGGAAACCTGGTGCAACGGGAATTAGAGAAAGGGAAGGACACACAGAAGCACACTCAGCACCCTGTAACACTGTGGTCTTCCTTTTGTCACTAATATAGTGTGCCCACCCCTGCCACGTCTGCTGCTGAGAGCGCCTTTCACCTCACTGGCGTGTTTACCGACTGCAGAGAGCCTCATCTGAAGGCCACACAGCAGCGGCTGCTCTGTAGTGTCGGAACTTTCACAGTCGTTCTCATGGTTAACTAATGAAACATTTCCTGGGTAGTCTATATTTTTTGCTTTATTTTTTTCACTCCTTTCACAATTCACTTTCACTATTAAAATAGTAACCTCAAGATCACAATGACATCATTTTTATTTTTCATACAAAGAGTCTTTGACCACCAAATCTTAAAGCAGCTATATCCTCCACTGTTGAGTAACACACAGGAGCTTACTATGTCCGGCCCTCTTCTTCTACCTTGCCTTGGCTTCTGTGATAACTACTACTCTAGCTGGTTGCCTGGGTCTTAGGAACTCTTTATTATTTCTGCATTTATTTCATCCTTCTGCTATTTAAAGTAGCCATTCTCCCTGAAGGAGTCTCGCACCCATCTTTACTACCTATAAATGTGAGCCTTTGATGGCCTTAACTGTGTTCAACTGTAGCATCCCCATGTAGAAGAATCGCAGTGTTATCCTCCGGCCTTAGTTATTCTGTGCCAACAGTCACCTCAACACCTTCAGTGCCTATAGAGTATCAAACTCAACAAAAAGTGAAGCCAGCGCTTAATGCGCTCTGTATCTTAGACTCCTCTTTTTCCCTCCTCAGTGTCTAAGTGTCTCACTAAGTGCAATCCCAGCAGGGCTTCGCTAGCAACCCTACAGCTACCAACCTGACAGCTCTTCATCAACCCTCACACTAACTGACAACCTCTTCATTCTCTTCCCATCTTTCACAATCTGACCCGTCTGACAAACCACTGCCAATTTAGCTGCCTCAGGTCTGTTGTGAAAATGTCATCCTCCAGTCAGACTTCCGGAGGTTTCCCATCTTGTGTTGACAGCAACATGTCTTTGCGACCAACACTCTCTTTCATATGACATACCAAGCAGTTCTGAGCGCTAGCTAAACACAGTCTTGTTCCATCCTCCCTCGCTTCAGCTGCCTATTAAATATCACACGATTCAACTCCTGGCTCTAAAGTCACTCTTTCCATGAAATCCACCTCAAACTCTGCTCGCAGAAGCAAACGTCTCTTCATCCTATGTACAATGTTTTCTACTCCACACCACCTTTCCGTTGCTTTGTACGTCTTTCTTTCCTAGAAATAAAATATGAGGTTTGAGGATCTTCTCGTGTTTATTGAAAAATTGTTTATTTTTCATATACTTTGAGAATTTTAATGTAGTCATAGACTTCCTTTATTCTGTAAATAAGTATGTGTGCATGCATAAATGTATACTATGTACATTAAAAAGTTTCACACTTTACAAAGACAAACAAGTGAGCCAATTTTGAAAAATTTTTAAGTGAGCCAGTAGGAAATATGAGCAGAGAAGCCCTTCTTAAAATAGTGCATTGACCCCCCTCGACCAAAGAAAGGATAAGGAAAATGTATATTTACACAATGAAGTACTACACAGCAGAAAAAAATGACATCTTTAAATTAGTGGGCAAATGGATGGATCTAGAAAATATCATATTGAGTGAGGTAACCCAGACCCAGAAAGACAAATATCATATTACTCACTCATAAATGGCTTTTAGACATAAAGCATAAACAAAACAAAGCAGCCTACAATTCACAATTCCAGAAAACCTAGACAACAAAGAGACAAAGAGGACCCTAAGAGAGACCTACATGGGATGTAGAAAAAGACAATATCTCCTGAGTAAATTGGGAGTGTGGGGACAATGGGAAAGGGGAGAAGGGAAAGAGAGAGAAAGGGAAGGGAGCAGAGAAAAATATATAGCTCAATAAAAACAATTTTAAAATAGTGCATTGAGAGCAGAAGATACAATGGAGAGATAAGTGTGTTCCTGACCGCCACAGAAGTCCGGTAAGGGAACACACAATCTTCCCGCCATCCTTATCTCCCTGGCTACTCCAAAGGGGCGGCTTCCCCCAGCTAAACCCTCTCTCCTCCTACCCCATCCCGGCTTTCTGCCTGGAACCCCTACCCTTCCTCTCTCCCTTTTTCGGGGCTTAAAATAATCCAACTCAGCCTGGGTGGGCGCCGCGGCCGGGACGGGCAGTGAGTGTAAATGGAAGGGAGTCCCTTTGTTTTAATAGCCTGCCTGCAGCAAGGTAAGACTGCAGGCAGGGAGATTTCTGACCAGCAAGTGGCACTGATCCTGTAGCAGAAGATACAATGGAGGGGTAAGTGTGTTCCTGACCGCCACACGAGTCTGGTAAGGGAACACACAATCTTCCCGCCATCCTTATCTCCCTGGCTATTCCAAAGGGGCGGCTTCCCCCAGCTAAACCCTCTCTCCTCCTACCACATCCCAGCTTTCAGCCAGGAACCCCTACCCTTCCTCTCTCCCTTTTTCGGGGAATAAAATCCTTCAACTCAGCCTGTGTGGGCGCTGCTGGGACAGGGCAGGTGAGTGCAAATGGGAGGGAGTTCCTTTCTTTTAATAGCCTGCCTGCAGCAAGGTAGGACTGCAGGCAAAGTGATTCCTGGATAGCAAGGGGCACTAATCCGGGAGCAGAAGACCCGGGGGGGGGGGGCGGTAAGAGCCATTGGAGAGCATCTGAAGGAAGAGATGGGCAGGCGCCAAGGCAAGAATTCCTCCAACAATCTGAAAAACAACATGAAAACACCAGATCCCAGCAAACTTACGACAAAAGAACTTGAACACCCTATTCCGGAAGAAGTGGAAAACTGTGTCATTATGAAAGCAATAGAGTCTCTTAAACAGGGTATGAATAACTCACTTAAAGAAATAGAAGAGAAATATAACAAAAAGATTGAAGAAATGAGTAAATTCGTAAATGATACCCTGGGAAACCAAGAAAAAATAATCAAACAGGTAATGGAATCAGTTCAAGAATTGAAAACTGAAATGGAGGCAATGAAGAAAACACAAACCGAGGGCTGGCTGGATATGGAAAATTTAGGTAAAAAGAGACTTCAGGAACAAGCATAACCAATAGAATACAAGAGATAGAAGAACGAATCTCAGATTATGAAGACACCATAGAGAAAATAAACACTCTGACCAAAGAAAACAGCAAATCCAACAAATTCTCATCACAAAACATTCAGGAAATATGGGACATAATAAAAAAAAAACCAAATCTAAGAATAATAGGAGTAGAAGAAGGAGAAGAATTGCAGATCAAAGGTCCAGGAAATATATTCAACAAAATTATAGAAGAAAACTTTCCCAACCTAAAGAACGATATTACTATGAAGGTTCAAGAAGCATACAGAACACCGAATAGACTGGATCAGAAAAAAACATCCCCTCGCCATATAATCAAAACACAAGGCATTCAGATTAAAGAAAGAAAGAGTTGCAAAGGAAAAAGGTCAAGTAACTTATAAAGGTAAACCGATCAGACTTACACCAGACTTCTCTATGGAAACCATGAAAGCCAGAAGGTCCTGGATAGAGGTACTGCAGAAACTAAGAGACCATGGATGCAAGCCCAGACTACTATACCCAGCCAAGCTATTGTTCAAAATCAATGGAGAAAACAAAATATTCCAGGATAAAAACAAATTTAAACAATACGTAGCTACAAATCCAGCCTTACAGAGAATATTAGAAGGAAAATCACTACCCAAGGAATCCAACATTCCCAACACTGCCTACAATAACTCAGACATCTAGTGACCCTTCACAAGTTTATATCTCAACTAAGGGAGCCATTTTAGGGTTTGCAAGAGACTTGACTCTGGAGGGGTTCCCAAGCCCAAGGAGAGGTCCCCAGATTGTACTCTGGGCAGCAGAGGAGAGGGTGCCTGAACTGGCCTTGGCCCATAACCATACTGATGAATATTTTGCATGTCACCACAGAACCTTCATATGGCGATGAATGGAGATAGAGACAGAGACACATATTGGAACACTGGACTTAACTCCCTAGGTCCAAATGAGAAGCAGAGGGAGGGAGAACGTGAGCAAGGAAGGCAGAACCAGAGAGGGCCTTCATCCGACGATGGATGGAGATAGAGACGGAGACCCACAGTGGAGCACTGGAAGTCAGGACCGCGAAGGGTGCGTTCACCCACTGATACAAGGGGACTGATCAAATGAGAGCTCACCAAGGCCAGTTGGATTGGGACTGAACGAGCATGTGATCAAACCGGATTCTCTGAATGTGGCTGACATGGGGGCTGACTGAGCCCCCAAGGTCCAAATGAAGACTGAGAAGCCATTGACAATGGCACTGGGTCTTGTTTCGTCTGCATGGACTGGCTTTTTGGGATCCTGGCCTGTTTGGTTGCTCACCTTCCTGGACCTGGAGGGAGGGGGGAGGAACTTGGATTTCCCACAGGGCAGGAAACCCTGACTGCTCTTGGGAATGGTGAGGGAGGAGGAGAGGGAGTGGGGGGAGCGCAAAGGTATTGGGAGGAGGGGAGGAAGTGGAAAGAGTGTTTTCGGATACTTGAATAAACAAGTCTAACTGAAAAAAATAAATAAATAAAAATAGTGCATTGATAAATGCTGTCTGTTTCCATTACCAAAAACTAACTGGTGTTTAACTCGTTCTCATTTCCTAATCGTTTTAAAGACATTCACTTTCAGACTGAAGTACCCACCTAGGCCACTTGTTCCCATCAAAAGTTTTACAGTGAAAAAAAGTTGAAATAAATGGGAAATGGCCTTCCTCATCTGACTAAACTCTAGGGATGTGTCTAGATCTCCTTAGACAGTCTTCTTGAACACCCCAACTAACCAACGCACATTTGGAAGGAGAGAAATCAAAAGACCAGGACTCACCGCAAAGTACTAAGAATATACACCAGTCCACACTGTGGAAATCCCAGCAAAGACAAAACAGAAGCTGGATGACTCCACTATGTAGACAGCCTTCCCACAAGGTTTGCAAAAAGAATTCCTGAAACTTCTACTTAAAATTAGGCCCCATTTGCTCTGAAGTGTTTACTTCAAACAACAGCTCCAAGGCTGTACATTTCTACAAAATTAATAAAGCTAATGAATATGTTGATTCATTTAACATAAAAATCTCCTTAAGTGTAATGATAGCCTACTAAAAGTATGATTAATTAAATTTAAAAGTAACTGCCAATGTCACTTGTTCAATTTATTCAACTTCATGTTTACAAACTTTGAGCTAAGCATTTTCTCATTAAAAAATAATTTTCAAATGTTTTATTCAACCAGATATTCACATTACTCATGCAAAGGAGCAGTGTGTTTATATAAAATGCTACTTTTTATTATTACCTATTTGAAATAAGCAAAATGTAGCATTTGATACTGAAACTGACCAAATACCAAAATAAAATTTAAAAATCACAATAATCATTGATGACTGTAACAGAAAAACAAATTGAAGTTATTTAGAGAAACATTTTTAAACTAACAAGACCGGGCAGAGGTAAGGGTCAAGAAGCCTCTGCAGAGGCCAAGGCAGAATAGCTGCTTCAGCGTAGAAACTTGGGACCAGCATGGGTAACAAACTGCCATACACATGGAAAAGGGGAATAATGTAGATATAAAATAATATACCAAGAAATGCACCTGCATGCTGACCAACTGTTTCAAGTATATCAAAAGAAAACAAATATACAAAAAACAAACAAAATTTATTTTAATATATAGAATAACTACAAAGTCTACAAGCTTTCATTGAAAGACTAGTAACACTATTAAAATTTAAATTTTACAGCATTAAAAAAAATTAAGCATGACACTACCAGCCCTCCCTACAGACCAGCAAGTTTCAAAACACTGTAAGCAAAAACAGAATAATACAGAAAAACAGAATGTTTGTCAAGTTTTCTTTATAAATCCCAAGCATCATCACTAATCAGTTTAGAAAACTGATTCATATAGCAATCATCATTCTGCTTAGGTACCAAACTGTGACCTTCCCCCTTCTAGAGGATTTCACTAGTTACTAACCAGATGAGTCACCATGCTGAGAACTAAGATTGTTTTTCACAAATATATCTAGCACAAACTACTCTCAGGATACAAATTTGAAATATTTTATTAGGCAAGTTGTTATCTACTATACCAATTTATAACAAAGAATAAGTCAGTTCCATGTTATCTTGGGGATTAGAGATGCATGAAATTCTCCTAAACATTAATGATAATTATTTCAGGATTTATCACATTAAAAAAAATGTTAGAAAAATTTTAAAAAAAATTAAAAAAATGTTAGATAATATGCACATAATACATGCTGATATTTATTCTAATTTTTTAATTTGCTCATACATAAGCCAAATTTATAAAGAATAAAAATAATTAGTAACAACTATTTATTTTGCTTACGTTGTCTACATGCCTTGGTGTTTACTTCCGTTAGTGACTTCCTGCCTCTTCCACATTTCTTTCTACATCAATACCTGGTTGTTGGTGTTCTGTTTGAACAACTCAGCAAAGGGCAGAGCCTATTCAGATTCATCCAACAAATTACTCATCAGCACCCAGGACACTGACAATGAACCAACTCTTGCCTAAGGAGCATTTCTTTATACAGTTATTTCTTAAGCTTTGTGTTGGTATATTTTATACTAAGTCGTTAAAGTACCAGTTCTCTCATTTACTATGTAAGTTGCTTTATTCGGCTCTGTAGCACAAATTCTAATTGTTCTTGGTAATAAAAACTCAGAGTCAGATATTAGGTGGTGAAAGCTGAGAGATCAGAGAAGCAGAGCAGCCGCCACTAGAGAGACCTTTTCCCTCTACGAAATCCTCAGACTGAAGGGGCGATCCTCTCTCTATGAATCCTCAGACTGCATCTCAGACTGAATCCTCAGACTGCACTGAGTTCCTGTCTCCTCCCACCTTAAAGTCCTCTCTCCGCCAGTCATATCACTCTTGTCTCCAGATCCCTAGTGTTGGGATTAAAAGCATGTCACTCCAAGTGCTGGGATCACCTCTGTGTGAGCTTTGTTTCTCTTTTAGACAAACCAAATCTCATGCAGTCCAAGGTGGCCTTAAACTCACAAAGATCCGTCTGTCTCTGCCTTCCAAGTGTTGGGATTAAAGGTGTGTGCCATCACTGTCTGGCCTCTATGGCTAACTAGTGGCTTAGCTCTGCACTCTGATCTTCAGGCAAACTTTGTTTGTTAGATTACAAACAAAACACGGTTCTATTTAAACATTACATTTAACTTATAAATTCATGGGAAAAGGCCTAACTAGCATTCTGTGTAAGAAAGCAGCAGCACCTCTTTCTAGGAAATGGGTGAAAGTGGAATTCTATTAAAATCACAGTTATCAGGGCTGGAGAGAAGGGTCAGCAGCTAAAAACACTGGCTGTTTTTCCAGGGGCCCTAGGTTTGATTCCCAGCAGCCGATGACAACTCACAGCCACCTCTAACTCCATTTCAGGAGATGAAATGCCCTTTCCTGAAATCTTCAGGCACTAAGCACACACAGTGCATGGACATACATGGGGGAGAAACACCCAAACACATAAATTAAAGTAAAATAAATTTGTTCTGTTTTGTTTTCTTTTTAAATCCAGCAGTTTACTATATGTTCTCTGAGAACTGAGGGTTGATCTAAAAGCTGATCTTTTTGTGCTGTCTCTTATTTTTAGTGACAACAGGTTTCCAAAGGTCTTGGTTCATGTCAGGAACATTTTCTCATTACAAGGAAGAACTAACAGAAACCTGCTGGATGACACTCCCTGTCAAACTGTTCTGCAATGTGACTAGCAGAAGAAACGCATTAAAAGCTACAAAAGCTTTAAAGTCTCCCAGTCAAAAAAAGGCCAGGGCAAGATAGTTTTGGTGAAGAATTCTACCAGATTTTCAAAGAGCTAAAACCAATACTCCTCAAGTTATTCTGCAACCTAGAAACAGAAGAAGTATGGCCAAATTCATTTTATGAGGCCACAATCATCCTGATATCCAAACCACACAAACACTCAACAAAGAAAGAGAATTATAAGCCAGGCAGTAGTGGCTCACACCTTTAATCCAAACACCTGAGAGGCAAAGACAGGTGGATCTCTGTGAGTTTAAGGCCAGCCTGGTATACAGAGTGAGTTCCAGGACAGGCTCCAAAAGCTGCAGGGAAACCCTGCCTAGAAAAACTAAAAATAAAAAATAAGAGAGAGAGAAATTACAGATCAATATCCTTCATGTACATTGATAAAAAATACCAACTTAAATACTCACAAACTGAATCCAAGTAGACAACAAAAAGATCATCTGCCATGATCAAGTAGGCTTCATTCAAGAGATGCAGGGATAGTTCAACATATAAAAAATTGTCAATGTAATCCACCATATAAACAAACTAAAAAAAAAAAAACTACACGATCATTTCATTCAATGCTGAAAAACTCTTGGACAAAATCCAACACTCCTAAAGAGCCACAGAGACTTTCTGGTTGCCCTGCAGTGGTGGCTATACCCTGCTGAGCTCTCCCGAATCCCATCCCAGCCCTCATCCAGGTACACCTCCCTCTCTTTCTCCCTTCCCCCTGGGGCCACAAGATCTCCCCAGAGCTACTCCCTGGCACTCTGAGCCTGGGCTGTGGGCTCAGCCGGGCAGGGGCAGTTCCTGTGCTCTGAGAGCCTGCCTGACAGGCAGGCCCTGAATCACCTCAGCCACATTCCTGGCCAGCAAGAGACAGTGATCTTCTAGCAGACATCCATTGGAGGAGGGGTGAGTTGCTCCTGGCCCGAGGACTTCGGCTAGGAGGAATTCAGACTTTCCCCACCCCCCTCGACTTTCTGGTTGCCCTGCAGTGGTGGCTATACCCTGCTGAGCTCTCCCGAATCCCATCCCAGCCCTCATCCAGGTATACCTCCCTCTCTTTCTCCCCTCCCCCTGGGGCCACAAGATCTCCCCATAGCTGCTCCCTTGCATGCTGGGACAGGGCTGTGAGTGCAACCTGGCACGAGGGAGTGCCTGTGTTTCAATAGACTGCCTGAAGAAAGGTAGACATTCTGTCAGTGAAGTCCCTGCTCAACAAGGGAACCTGACCTGGTACCAGAAGATCCAATATAGAGCAGTTGAAGGAAAAGATGGGCAGACGCCAAGGCAAGAACTCCTCCAACAATCTAAAAAACAACATGAAATCACCAGATCCCAAAGACCCTACAATAGAAGGACTTGAACTTCTTAATTCAGAAGAATTGGGAAAAAATGCCATGATGAAAGCAATAGAGTCCCTTAAACAGGATATGAATAATTCCCTTAAAGAACTGGATGAGAAGGACAACAAAAGGATTGAAGAAATGAGTAAAGAAATGGATGAGAAATATAACAAAAAGTTTGAAGAAATGAGTAAATCCGTGAATGATACACTGGGAAACCAAGAAAAAACAATCAAACAGGTAATGGAAATAGTTCAAGAATTGAAAACTGAAATGGAGGCAATGAAGAAAACACAAAACAAGGGCCGGCTGGATATGGAAAATCTAGGTAAACGAACAGAGACTACAGAATCAAGCATAACCAATAGGATACAAGAGATGGAAGAACGAATCTCAGAGTCTGAAGATACCATAGAGAAAATAAATGCTCAGATCAAAGAAATCAGCAAATCCAACAAATTCTCATCACAAAACATTCAAGAAATCTGGGACACAATAAAAAAACCAAATCTAAGAATAATAGGGATTGAAGAAGGAGAAGAACTGCAGATCAAAGGCCCAGAAAATATATTCAACAAAATTATAGAAGAAAACTTTCCCAACTTAAAGGATGATATTCCTATGAAGGTTCAAGAAGCATACAGAACACCGAATAGACTTGATCAAAAAAAAAAAACATCCCCTCGCCATATAATAATCAAAACACAAAACATACAGATTAAAGAAAGAATATTAAGAGCTGCAAAGGAAAAAGGTCAAGTAACTTATAAAGGTAAACCGATCAGACTTACACCAGACTTCTCTATGGAAACCATGAAAGCCAGAAGGTCCTGGATAGAGGTACTGCAGAAACTAAGAGACCATGGATGCAAACCCAGACTACTATACCCAGCAAAGCTATCATTCACTGTCAATGGAGAAAACAAAATATTCCAGGATAAGAACAAATTTAAACAATTCATAGCCACAAACCCAGCCTTACAGAAAGTAATAGAAGGAAAATCGCAACCCAGGGAATCCAACATCGCCAACACTGCCTACAATAACTCAGACATCTAGCGACCCTTCACGAGCTTAACTCAAAGAAGTGACACATACAAACTCTATTAAACAAACAAACAAAAAATAATAATAACCGGAGTCAACAACCACTGGTCATTAATATCACTTAATATTAATGGACTCAATACACCTATAAAAAGGCACAGACTAAGAGATTGGATACGAAAACAGGATCCAACATTATGCTGTTTACAAGAAACACACCTCAACCACAAAGACAGACATCTACTCAGAGTAAAGGGTTGGGAAAAGGTTTTTCAAGCAAACGGACCTAAGAAACAAGCAGGTGTAGCCATTCTAATTTCCAACAAAATTGACTTCAAACTAAAATCAATCAGAAGAGATGGAGACGGACATTTTATACTCATAACAGGAACAATTCACCAGGAGGAAGTCTCAATCCTGAATATCTATGCCCCTAATATAAAGCCTCCTACTTATGTAAAAGAAAAACTTCTAGAACTCAAGGCAGTCATCAATCCACAGACACTAATAGTAGGAGACTTCAACACTCCTCTCTCACCAATGGACAGGTCAATCAGACAGAAACCCAGCAGAGAATTAAGAGAATTATTAGAGGTATTGAGTCAAATGGACTTAACAGACATCTATAGAACATTCCACCCAAATAGGAAAGAATATACCTTCTTCTCTGCAGCTCATGGAACCTTCTCAAAAATTGACCACATACTCGGTAACAAAGCAAACTTCCACAGATACAAAAAAATATTAGTAACCACCTGTGTCTTATCAGACCACCATGGATTGAAGTTAGAATTCAACAACAGTGCTACCCCCAGGATGCCAACAAATTCATGGAAGTTGAACAGTCAACTACTGAATCACCCCTGGGTCAAGGAAGAAATAAAGAAAGAAATTAAAGTCTTCCTTGAATTTAATGAAAATAAAGACACAACATACTCAAACCTATGGGACACTATGAAAGCAGTGCTAAGAGGAAAGTTCATAGCACTAAGTGCCCAATTAAAGAAAACGGAGAAAGCACACATTGGAAACTTAACAGCACACTTGAAAGTTCTAGGAAAAAAAAGAAGCTGATACACCCAGGAGGTCTAGAAGACTGGAAATAATCAAACTGAGGGCTGAAATCAACAAAATAGAAACACAGAAAACAATCCAAAGAATCAATGAATCAAAAAGCTGGTTCTTGGAGAAAATCAACAAGATTGACAAACCCTTATCGAAACTAATCAAACGGCAGAGAGAGAACTTGCAAATTAATAAGGTCAGAAATGAAAAGGGGGACATAACCACAGACATAGAGGAAATTCAGAGAATCATTAGATCTTACTACGAAAATTTATATGCCACAAAGTTGGAAAATGTAAAAGAAATGGACATTTTTTTAGATAAGTACCATATACCAAAGTTGAACAAAGACCAGCTGAACAATCTAAATAGACCTGTCAGTCGTGAAGAATTAGAAGCTGTTATCAAAAATCTCCCTACCAAAAAAAGTCCTGGACCAGATGGTTTCAATGCAGAATTCTACCAGAACTTCCAGGAAGAGCTAATACCTATACTCCTTAATGTATTTCACAATAAAGAAACAGAAGAGTCACTGCCAAACTCTTTTTATGAAGCTACAGTTACCCTGATACCAAAACCACACAAAGACACAACCAAGAAAGAGAATTACAGACCAATCTCACTCATGAACATTGACGCAAAAATACTCAATAAAATACTGGCAAACCGAATCCAAGAATACATTAGAAAAATCATCCATTATGATCAAGTGGGCTTCATCCCAGAGATGCAGGGTTGGTTCAACATACGCAAATCTATCAATGTAATCCATCATATAAATAAACTGAAAGAAAAAACCATATGATCATTTCATTGGATGCTGAGAAAGCATTTGACAAAATTCAACACCCCTTTATGATAAGGGTGTCGGAGAGATTTGGTTTACGAGGATCATACCTGAATATAATAAAAGCAATATATAGCAAACCGACAGCTACCATCAAATTGAACGGAGAGAAACTCAAAGCCATTCCACTAAAATCAGGAACACAACAAGGCTGTCCACTCTCTCCATACCTCTTCAATATAGTGCTTGAAGTTCTAGCAATAGCAATAAGACAACATAAGGGAATCAAGGGGATTCGAATTGGAAAGGATGAAGTGAAACTTTCGTTATTTGCAGACGATATGATAGTGTACATAAGCGACCCCAAAAACTCTACCAAAGAACTCCTACAGTTGATAAACACCTTTAGTAATGTGGCAGGATACAAGATCAACTCCAAAAAATCGGTTGCCCTCCTATACACAAAGGATAAAGAAGCAGAGAGGGAAATCAGAGAAACATCACCTTTCATGATAGCCACAAATAGCATAAAATATCTTGGGGTAACTCTAACCAAGAAAGTGAAAGACTTATTTGACAAGAACTTTAAGTCCTTGAAGAAAGAAATTGAGGAGGATACCAGAAAATGGAAAGACCTCCCCTGCTCTTGGATTGGGAGAATCAACATAGTAAAAATGGCAATTCTACCAAAAGCAATCTATAGATTCAATGCAATTCCCATCAAAATCCCACCAAACTTCTTCACAGACCTTGAGAGAACAATAATCAAGTTTTTATGGCAAAACAAAAAACCCAGGATAGCCAAAACAATCCTATACAATAAAGGAACTTCTGGTGGCATTACCATCCCTGACTTCAAACTCTATTACAGAGCAACAGTGTTGAAAACAGCTTGGTATTGGCATAACAACAGAGAAGTCGACCTATGGAATCTAATAGAAGACCCGGGTATTAACCCACAAACTTATGAACACCTGATTTTTGACAAGGGAGCTAAAGGTATACAATGGAAGAAGGATAGCATCTTTAACAAATGGTGCTGGCATAACTGGATGTCAACCTGTAGAAAAATGAAAATAGATCCATATCTATCACCATGCACAAAACTCAGGTCCAAATGGATTAAAGACATCAACATTAATCCGACCACTTTGAACGTGATAGAAGAGAAAGTGGGAAGTAGTCTACAAGATATAGGCACAGGAGACCACTTCCTAAGCAGAACCCCAGGAGTGCAGACAATAAGAGAATCAATGAATAAATGGGACCTACTGAAACTGAGAAGCTTCTGTAAAGCAAAGGACACTGTCAGTAAGACAAAAGGCTACCTTCCGACTGGGAGAAGATCTTCACAAACCCCTCATCAGACAAAGGTCTTATCTCCAAAATATACAAAGAACTCAAGAAACTAGACACTAAAACCCTAATTAACCCAATTAAAAAATGGGGTACTGAACTGAACAGAGAATTCACAACAGATGAATTTCGAATGGCCAAAAGGCACTTAAGGTCATGCTCAACCTCCTTAGCGATCAGGGAAATGCAAATCAAAACAACTTTGAGATATCATCTTACACCTGTCAGAATAGCCAAACTCAAAAACACCACTGATAGCCTATGCTGGAGAGGATGTGGAATGAGGGGAACACTCATCCATTGTTGGTGGGAATGCAAACTTGTGCAGCCACTTTGGAAATCAGTGTGGCGGTTTCTCAGGAAACTGAGAGTCAACCTCCCTCAGGACCCAGCAATTCCACTCTTGGGAATATACCCTAGAGATGCCCTATCATACTACAAAAGCATTTGTTCAACTATGTTCATAGCAGCACTATTTGTAATAGCCAGAACCTGGAAGCAGCCTAGGTGCCCCTCAATAGAAGAATGGTTAAAGAAGGTGTGGAACATATACACATTAGAGTTTTACTCAGCGGTAAAAAACAATGACATCTTGAATTTTGCATGCAAATGGATGGAAATAGAAAACGCTTTACTGAGTGAGGTAAGCCAAACCCAAAAAGAGGAACACGGTATGTATTCACTCATAAGTGGTTTCTAACCATAATTAAAGGTCTTTGAGCCTGTTATTCGTGATCCTAGAGAAGCTAAATAAGAAGATGAACCTGATGAAGATTATTTAGCTATCCGCCAGGAGGTAGGAAATAGACAAGAGTCCCAGGTAACCTCGGGTGCATGGGGGGGGTGAGAAGGTTGTTGGAAGGGGAGACGGTTAGAAAGAAGGGAGTAGGGGAGGAATGGGGAAAGCTCGGTGGACCGGGATGTGGGAGAGGGAGGAAGGATGAATATGGGATCAGGGAAGAATATAGTTTAACTAAGGGAATCATTTTTGGGATTACAGGAGACTTGATTATATATGGGATCCCAGGTCCAAGGAGAGATCCCCAGATTGTTCTCTGAACAGAGGAGAGGGTGTCTGAACCGGCCTTGGCCCATAACCATACTGATGAATATTTTGCTTATCACCATAGATCCTTCATCTGGCGATGGATGGCGATACCAACGGAGACCCACATTGGAGCACCGGACTGAGCCCCCCAAGGTCCAAATGAGGAGCAGAAGGACGAAGAAAATGAAAAAGGAAATAAGGACTGCGAGGGACGCACTGATACAAGGGGACAGATCTAATGAGAGCTTACCAAGGCCAGTTGGACTGGGATTGAACGAGGACGTGATCCAACCAGATTCTCTGAATGTGGCCGGATTCTCTGAATGTGGCTGGCCTGGAGTCTTTCTGAAAAGCCATTGACAATGACACTGGGACTTGTTTCCTCTGCATATACTGGATTTTGAGGATCCAGTCTGTTTGGATACTCACCTTCCTGGACCTGGAGGGAGGGGGGAGGAGCTTGAACTTCCCACAGGGCAGGAAACCCTGTCTGCCCTTAGGGAGGAAGAGGGAGGAGGAGAGGGAGTGGGGGGAGTGGGAGGGTGTTGGGAGGTGGGGCGGAAATGGAAACTTTTATAATTTAATAAAATTACTTTAAAAAAAATCCAACACTCCTTCATAATAAGAGTCTTACAGAGACAAGAGATACAAGGAACAAACCTAAAAATAATAAAGGAAATATATAGAAAGCTGAGAGCCAATATCAAATTAGATGGAGAGAAACCTAAAGCAATTCCACTAATATCAAAGACAAGACAAAGCTGTCCATTCTCTCCATATCTATTTAATATGGCACTTGAAGTTCTAGCTAGAGCAATATTATGACAACTAAAGGAGATCAAGGGGATACAAATTGGAAAGGAAGAAGTCAAAGTATCAACATTTGTAGATGATATGATAGTATTATATATAAATTATCAAAAAAAATATACCATGGAACTCCTACAGCTGATTAAGTGACTGGATACAAAATAAGCTCAAAGAAATAGGTAGTCCTCCAATACACAATAAATGGGTTGAGAAAAAAATTAGGGAAACAACACCTTTTACAATAGCCACAAATAATATAAAAATTACTCTAACCAAGCAAGTGAAAGACCTATAGGATAAGAATTTAAAGCCTTTTAAGAAAGAAATTGAAGAAGATATCAGAAGATGGAAAGATTGCCCATGCTCAGGGATCGGTAGCATTAACACGGTAAAAATGTCCATCTTATCAAAAGCAATCTACAGATTTTATACAATTTCCATCAAAATCTCAACACAATTATTTACAGTCATTAAAAGAACTATACCCAAGTTCATACAGAAAAAACAAAAAAATCCAGATAGCTAAAACAATACTGTACAATAAAAGAACTTCCAGAGGTATCACCATCCCTGATTTCAAGCTCTGCTACAGAGCTACAGTAATAAAAACCACATGGTATTAGCATAAAACAGACAGACAGGTGCCTCGATGGAACGAACTGAAGATCCAGACATAAATCCACACGCCTACAGACACCTGATTTTTGACAAAGAAGTCAAAATTATACAATGGAAAAAAGAACAAGAAATGGTGCTGGTCTAACTGGATGTTGGCATATAGAAGAATGCAAATTTACCATATCTATCGCCCAGCACAAAACTCAAGTCCAAGTAGATCAAAGACCTCAACATAAGATCAGACACAATGAACTTGATAGAAGAGAAAGTGGGGAATAGTCTTGAATGTATTGAAACAGGAGACAACTCCCTGAACAGAACACCAACAGCACCAGCACTAAGTCTAACAATTTTAAATAGAACCTCATGAAACTAAAAAGCTTCTCTAAGACAAAGGACATAATTAATTCAACAAATTGGCAGCCTATAGAATGGGAAAAGATCTTCACCAACCCTACGTCAGACAGAGGTCTAATTTCTAAATAATATAAAAACACAAGAAACTAGATATTAGCAAACTAAATAATTCAATAAAAAATGGGGTACAGATCTAAACAGGGAATTCTCAACAGGGACTTCTCAACAGAGGAATCGCAAATGGCCAAGAAACACTTAAAATAAATATTCAACATCCTTACCCATCAGGGAAATTTAAATCAAAACAACTCTGAAATTTCACCTTACACTTGTCATAATGGCCTAAGATCAAAAACACAAGTGATAGCAAATGCTGGCAAGGATGTGGAGCAAGAAGAACACTTCTTCATTGCTGGTGGAAATGCAAACTTGTACAGCCACCTTGGAACTCAATATGGTGGCATCTCAGAAAATTGGGAATAGATCTACCTTAAGACCCAGCTATACCAATCCTGGGAATATACCCAAAGAATGCTCAGTCATACCATACCACAAGGACTTTTGCTCATGTTCATAGCAGTTTTATTTATAATCTTCTACAAACAACCTAGATGCCCCTCAACCAAAGAATGGATAAAGAAAGTGTGGTACATTTATACAATGGAATATTACTCAGCCATTAAAAACACTGATGTCATGAAATTTGCAGACAATGTATGGAACTTGAAAAAAAAATCATCCTGAGTTAGGTAACCAGGTAGAACCAGAAAGACAAACATGGTATATACTCACTTGTAGTGGTTATTAGCTGTAGAGTAAAGGATAACCATGCTAGAATCCACAGACCCAGAGAGGTTAGATAGCAAGGAGGACTCAAGGGTGTGGAAGGTATAAGTCTTCCTGGGAAGAGGAAATAGAATAGACATCGAGGGTGAAGGAAGGGGTAGACAGTCAGGAACAGGAGGGATCGGGTTGGGGAAGGATGAAGGATGAGAGTAGTGAAAGACAAAACTGGCATTGAGAGGCATCTCTATGATTAGCTAGAAACCTAGTGAAATGGGAACTCCCAAAAATCTATGAAGGTGGCCCTAGCTAAGACTCCTAGCCATGGGGGATATGGAGCTGAATACTAGTCCTCTCCTGTAACCAGGAAGACTTACAGCAGAGGGACTGAGACACCAACCCAGTCTGTAACCTTCAACCTACAATCTGTCCCTCCTACAAGACATGCTGGGGTATAGGTGGTGCAGAAATTATGGAAGTGACCAAACAATGAATGGCCATCCTGAAACCCATGCCATGAGAGAAAGTCCACCCCTGATGCTGCCTAGAGGGCCAGGACCCAAAGGCTGAATGGCTGAGATACTTAGGATAGAATGAGACATGACTGAAAAAAAAAATCAGTGATATGATTCCTGATGATAATCTGCTATAGTCACTGATTGGTGCCTAGCCCAATTGTCATCAGAGAGCCTTCATCCAGCAACTGATGAAAATAGATGCAGACTCACAGCCAAACATTAGGCAGATCTGGGGAATCCTGCTGAAGAGGAGGAGGAAGGAGGGTAGGAGCCATAAGGGTCAAGGACATCACAAGAAAACTCACAGAATCAACTAACTCAGGCTCATAGAGACTCACAGAGACCGAACAAACAGCCAGTGAGTTTGCTTGCAAGAGACTGATCCTTTGTATATATGTTACAGTTGTATAGCTTAGTCTTCTTGTGAGACTCCTAACAGTGGAAGCAGGGGCTGTCTCTGACTCTCGCTGATTGTTGGGACCTTTTTCCTCATGCTGAGTTCCTTCATCCAGCCTTCAATTTGATATGCCATGTTAGGTTGCTATCCATGGGAGGCCTGCCTTCCTCTTAATAGAAATGGAGGAGAAGTAGATGGGAGGAGGACAGAGGAGAGGTAGGGAGTTCTGAGAGTACAGGAAGAAAGGGAAACAGTAGTAGGGTTGTAAAATAAGTAAGTAAATGAATAAATAAATAAGTAAATAAATATTAAAGAGCAAGAATGATGAGAATAAAAAATAAAAAAATGGGGGCCATTTTGTAAGCCAAGACCACTCGTTTGTTTCCCAACCGCTCAGATCCGAATTATCAAATAGAAACTATATTAATTACAACACAGTTTGGTCTATTAGCTCAGGCTTCTTATTAACTAACTCTTACATCTTAAATTAACCCATTTCTATTAATCTGTGTATTGACACGAGGCTGTGGCTTACTTAAGGGTTCAGTGTCTGTCTCCTTTGGCAGTTACATGCAGTCTCTTTGACTCCACCTAGTCTCTCTCTTTATGTCTTCCAGTCTGGCTATATTCTGCTAAGCCATTGGCCCAAACAGCTTCTTTATTAACCAATAGTAATAAAACATATTCGCAGCATACAGAGGGAAATCCCACATCAGTAAGCAGATAGAAAGGATGCATGGATTCACTGAGGTTAAACACACTCATTCTAAAACTGACATTGTCTCTGCCTCCTGATCATCATAATCTGAAGTCAGGAAAGAATCCTGCATCACAAGCCTGCCTAGGAGAATAGAGCTGCAGCAGACAAGATGGGAGATACATATTAAAATCTTTAACAGCAAGCCCAGCCTGGTCTGCACTGATTTGGTTTTGAGCCCAGATAACTAACCTCTTTCTCCTGTGCAGCACATCTGTATAGAGTCTGAACACTCCTATTACACAATATCAACTGTGTTCACTACTAGACATGTGAGAAATAAGACAATCCTACCTCTTTCTCATGCATTCGAGAGAGAAAATGCTCATCATGAAGACTGCTAGACTTTCTCAGGCTGACCTTTGGAGTTATCTGTAGAACCAGTAAGAGTTATTTAAAACTTCCCAGGACTAGTTTACCAGCTCTTTAAAAATAAACTAATAAAGTTTCTGAAGTTCATTTCAAAACAATGTTAGCCTTGAAGAAAATAGGGGGATTCATTCATGTCTAAGTTGCAGGATTAAAATTACTATTACACTTTCCGATGTGGGCCTACATTATTTTACATTTTTAAAACTTCATATTTTATTTAAAGATACCTGTCCCTAGAAAAAGCCCAGTGAAATCATCACCTACCAGAGAAACTGGGAGAGGCTTCTGTCTCAGGTACCGAGGATTTTCTATCTGAAAAATTATAAATAAAGACATGAATCCTGGAGTCGTTTGAATAAAATACATTTTTCTAGGTGAAAATGTCTTCTGCATATCTTAATATTTAGTTTATTTTTATAGTAGCATACATACAATTATTTCCGTGAACTTCCTCTCTGGGTTTATGTACCTCTTGGCCCTCTACCTCAGTGCCCACTCTCATCCACTGCTCTTTGTTCCACGTTTCACATTTACCAAATCCTGAATGACTATGTTACCAGAACATGTGCCCATCTGCCTGTTTGTTTATACCCCCAAGTCCTCTAAGCATACATGTATTCATTTTTTAAATCTCAGTTTAGTCACTACACCCCAGACATGCTAGAGACACAACTATTTAACTGTAACTCATAGCATAAATGAGGACATGAAATTCCCGTGAGATTCTCCCTAAATCTATCTTTTCAGCTTCACTATCCCCAAACTTACTCCACATTCCAAGGGCACCAAACAACTTGTTTTACCATGAAAACAGCATCTTCTAAAAGCTGCAGTCATTCTCCCACCTTCTTCAAGACTCACTGAGTCAGAATAGGGTCCCTAGGAAAATTAGCTCTTACCAGGCTAGTGCAACCCTGGATGCTCACCTCTTTCTATGACCTAGCACCCATTGTCACCAAAAGAAAGTGGACTCAAAAAAACAAAGACTGATTGCCACATTCTCCAGTCTATTTCCAACACCCACTCTAGTGCCCAAAGATATTCTTAGGGAAGGGGGGGGGAGAGAAGGAACGACATTCGGTCCCACCTCTCAGCAGCTCCTAAAGCATCCTGGGTTCACTTTCAAGGTCCTTACATAATACCCTGAGTGTTCAACAGTATGTTTCCACACACATCTTTGGGAAGACTGAGTACAAGGACACCTCTGTTATCTAACACATATTTAACGTATTTCTGTCAAGATTTCTTGAATTGCTTTATGCTAAACAAAGCCATTTCTATGCCAACTGTTTCATTTACGAATAAAATAAAAATTAAAAGTCATTTCCAGAAAAGTCTAATTTTTTCACAGCATAAACTCACAACTTGCTACAGCAACAACCACAAAATGAAAAGAACACTATGACTCCAAAAGAAGAAGAGGTGCTTACCCTGAATTACACAATTAGGATTAAGTGACAAGCTTTTTTATATGTATCTTATTCAATTCAATTTTCCAAAACTCTAACTGGTTTTCAAAAGGCAATATTTTATATAATTGTGAAGGTATATACACTCAATTTGACATAAAAGGCAAAGACAAATCAAGAGTCAATTGATGAAAACAGAGGAACTAAACTTAAAAAATCGGAATTTAAAATCGCAGAGTCTGGTATAAGAGTAGGCGGGATCTGAAGAATATATGCATTTTATTTACTCCCTAGAAGAGGAAAACATGCACATGGGTTTCTTCACCCAGAGACTAGATCCCATAAAGGTACTGGAAACCATATGAATTTAAATTTTGTCCTCGTCCTGAACATACACCAACAATGAAACCAAATAACGCCTATTAGCAGTGCCTACATCACAATGAAGAGAGAGGAAATAGTAATTCCAAAATCCACATGAAAGTAGTCAAATAAAGATCCCAAGCCTCAACAGAATTAGCAAAAAGTACAAAGTCACCACAACTGTATGTTTGGCAACACTGTATGTTGACTGTGTGGAAGTCTGACTTCGGTGCTCAAGATGCAAAGCATTTTTAGAAGATGCATGAATCACAACAGAGCCTTTGTTAAGTGGCTAAAGCACTGTGCCAGAGAAGGAGGTGTCGAACTGCACATGCACAGCTGCTTAAATACAGGCAGCAACCTTCTGGCAGCAACAAAATACATCCAGCAAATATCTGCTGTCCGAAAGTACACGTGAGAAGGAAGTTAACATTCTTCATTTGGGGAACACAGAAAGTGAGTTTGCTAAAGACACACACACATCAATAAACACACCCAGCTTTAACTCATGAAACTGAATTAAATATGAGGAGAAACAGGAAGAGGAAAAATAAGTCTCAAAGATGCTCAAGCTCTAATTAAGTTTAGATTTAAAACCAAAAGCCAAGGAAACCATCTGTGACTTATTTTTGCCCAGCTCTACATTTATAAGCAGGACACAAAATATTGGTCTAGTTAATTACAATGCAGCATTTCAACTCTAGAGAAAAAAGGCTTACTCCACCACCTTCATCTTTAAAAGCATTAAAAAAAGAAGTTAAGGGCTTCTATTATTATGAATTATTTTTTCAAACTGATGAATAAAGAAAAATGTCTATTCTAATTCATAAAAACAACAAAAAAACATGAAAACTGGTAACAATATTCTGCTGTTCTTATTCATTCATAATACACTGAGTTTGGTAAATATTCAAAGAAAAGCATGTTCTTGAGTCTATTTAGGGAAAATAAGCAATCTATTTTCTGATTTTGTAACAACAGCCAGATGTGCTTTGAAGTTGACTCCTCCCGCTCTGCAATCCGCAGGCAGCATGGACTTGGATGGAGCAATGTGTAAACAGTCTTAAGGCTGACTTCTTTCATGTCCTTTCAGAAAACCTCGGTCTCTCAAAATACATCAAGAACAAACGCCACAAAAAAAGAATGTCTAGCATGGAAGCTACAGAGACTCATGTGAAGCATTGATGTAGATGAGAATATATAGACGGCAAAGCCCCAATAACTAGATTCCCACAGCACAAGTCCTTCAAGCACCTGCACATTTGTTTCCAAAGCAAAGAGAATAACAATAATAAAATACATAATAATTTAAGCTAGGCAGTAATATAGATATCTGGAAGCTCTCTAACAAAAACTGACTTTGGATGTTTTATTTAGCTTTTAGCAGGTACACTGAATTACAAACTGTTTTTTGTTGGTTTATATTTCCAAATTATAGGTTTTAGCTGAACTTCCATAAGCAAATACCTTTGGATTGACTAATAATCAGTTAGAGAAACTTTGTTTCCAAAAAATTAAAAAACACTATATCAGATACACAAACTTTAGAGGGAAAGATATTGTCAAATGATATATTACCAGCAACACCAACTAAAATAACTTTTAATTTGGTGCAGGAGAATTGTTCGTATTCTGTCAAATATGTTTTAAATAAACGCTGATTGGCCAGGCAGGAGGTGTAGGCAGGGAAACCAGACAGGAAGTGGAAATGATGCAAGGAGAGCAGGAGAATTCTGGGGAGGAGGAGGTTGATTCCTCCCACTCCCGCCCAGACCATCCAAGCAGCAGGATGTGAGCTGCCCCACTGAAAAAGGTACTGAGCCACATGGCTAACATAGATCAGAAAAATGGGTTAATCAAGATGTGAGAGTTAGCCAGTAAGAGGCTAGAACTAAGGGGCCAATCAGCTTTATTACTGACAGAGATTTCAGTGTGTTTTTTTATTTTGACTAAACGGCTGGGGGACCGGGCGGGACAGAAACCCACAAACAAGTAGGCCCCCTCATGTTACATTAATTAGAGAAAAACTCTTCACATGGGTGAAGGGAGCCAGGCAGGGGATTAGGCTTTCAACATCTAGTCAACTGTGTTTCACGGTTATTATAGAAATTATATTACAGAAATTGCATTATAATAGATATCATACATAATATATCGATGTTACAGAAATCAATATTTGGGGCTAGTGAGATGGCTCAGTGGGTAAAAGTACCTGATGCCAAACCTAGTGGCCTGACTTCAATCCCTGGGCGCCACATGGTAGAAGGGGAGAACCAGCTCCCACAAGCTGTCCTCTGATTTTCAGAAGTGTGTACGCATGTGCACATATGCTAGTGCACACACACACACACACACACACACACACAAATAAAGAGTAACTTTTTAAAAGAACTACTTTTCCACAGAAAATACTACATGTGAAGACTCATTCTCTAGTTTACCCAAAATATTTCAACAATCATTGAACAGGCTTAAGACATCCCATCCAGCAACAAAAGGAAGTGGAGGGGAGCCAACAGAACAGAACGCAAGCAGGAAATACCGTTGTCTGCTGCCCGTGAGACAAATTATACCTCAGTGCATCATTCACTGGTTCTGATGAGCTAAGAGTTCATTGTTGGTTTTGTTTTGGCATGGTTAGGTTTTTGTTGTTGTTTTGATTTGTTTTCTCTGAGGTTAAGTAAGGCATTATTAGTGGATTTTTAATTCTCAGCACCACTTTGGAGACAGCACAGAACTTTTATGAATCTTCACACTACTCATTAATGTTGGTGTTAGTTACACAGACCTATTTGATACTGGTGGTTTTTGTATTTTGATTTTGATTTTTGGGTAAAAACATGAAAAGGAAACTACTCTTTTGGTGGTAATTTCTAGCGTTACTGAGATAATCATTTATTGAAAATGTATCTATTTCCTAATCAGATCAGTTTTATCAATACCCCATGGCCATACAAAAATAAATTCAAAAGCAAAAGTTCTTCTCCTAGGCCTCTGTTTTATAACCATATTTCTTCCTATTTTTTAGAAACTGCCATCTCCTTTTTAAGATAAAATATCAGCTATAATAATTTCTCCAATCTCAAAACCACTTTTATTTTCTGTGTATTAATTTTACTTATTAACGTCTGTGTATGTGGGTGTGTTTACAGCACAGTGTGCATGTGGAGTAGGAGGACAACTGGGGAGAGCTGGTTTTCTCCTTCCATGATGAGGGTCCTGGGGACAAATTAGGGCATGAGGTTTGACAAGTGCCTTTGCCCATGAAGTCATCTTAACAGCTTGTGTTCTTTCTTTCTTCCTTCCTTTCTTTTTTTGTTTTTTAAGACAAGGTTACGTTGCAGCATAGGTTAGCCTCAGACTCATGTCTATTCTCCTGCCTGTGCTTCACAAATGCCGGAGTTACATTTTGGTTTACATGCCTGGCTATTTCTTGACCTCTTTCAAAAGGTAACTCAAAGTGAATAATGACTTTTAATAGGAAAAATTCTACATAAACAAAAATTAATTGTCCTGAAGGTTTTCCGGATTTTTCAGGCATAATAAGTTAAAAAATGAAAAGTACATGTGTAGGTCAGGAATACAAATGATATATTTTATTTTTCTTCAAATAATAGATTTAAAAAAAACAAGAGAATACAGCTCATTTTAAACTTCAGAAAATATTTATTTAAATTTTGTGAATGAAGACCATTGAGTTTTAGCAAATTCATTCAATGGTGCCATCTTAGTTTACCTTCTGCTGTTGTGATAAACACCATGACTAAAAGCAGCTCTCAGAGGAAAGGACTTAGTTACCCTGACAGCTGTAGTCCATCAGGAAGAAAGTCAAAGAAGAAACTCCAAGCAGGAACCTGGAGACAGGAGTTGATGCAGAAGCCATGAGGGGTGTTGCTTTACTGGCTTGTTCTCCATGGTTTTCTTTTTTTTATACAACCCAGAACCACCTGCCCAGGGATGCCACTGCCCACAGAGGGCTGGGCCCTCCACCATCGATCATTACTCAGCCAATTGATGACGGCATGCTCTCAACTGAAATTTCTTCTTCTTCAATGACTCTTGTTTGTGTTGAGTTGACAAAAACAAAACAATCAGCACAGGTATAATCCAAAGAGTTCAAACTTTTAAGGTGCTTGCATATACTTGTAGTAAACCTTTAAAATCTACGAAGTACAGCTCTGGCCTCTAGCCTAATTGTTTACATTAATTAAGTCTAACTTAAATAGCATTTTCAGTCTCTGAAGACTTTAGTCTAGCATCTTTCATTCTGTATACTTCCTGAAAATCATCCACTTTTTTGTATGGCCTGATAACTGAGGCAAACTCCATTGTATGCACGCACATACCACCAGCTCATCCATTCTCTACTTAGAAGTATTTAGAGCTCTTTGTTTTTTGTCAATTATAAAATAAAAGGGGGTGCTATTACAAACACTTGTATGAAGGTTTAGTTTGAGAATACACATTCATCTTACTAAAATCAACCCTCAGTGTGACACTCCTGAGTTATATGGCAAATATTTTACTTCCTTTGGAAGATGCCCAGCTTTAGAAAGTAATATTTTGCACTCCCCGCAGAAAGACATGTGTTTCAGTTGCATCTCGTCCTCACCAGCACTTAGTACTGTCAACTGTTTGCTAAAACTATTGAACAGATCCAGTTGTATCTCTTCATAGTATCCTTTGTCTTTCTTTACGTTAGACTTCCTTAGCAAGAATTCTTCATTCATTCTAAATAAAAGTCTTTGTCAAATATAAGTTCTACCAATTATTTGTGTCTTTTCTGGTTTTGGTACTAACACTAGTCATGCAAATGAAACTTCCATCTTGTTGAAAAGACTGTGATGGATATTACTTCTCCCTTAACTGCTTCATTAGATAAATCAGATAAATCATCCATGACTGGAGTTTCTTCAGTGGAAGATTTTTAACTACAGGTTCACTGTACTTAATAGCTGTACAGCTTGTCAGATTTCTCTTTTTAGAGCATTCAGGTTGCTGAAGGGCTCTATCCCTTTCATCTACAGGCAAATTTATGCCCACAGAGTTATCTGCAGTAATTCCTTATTTGACATTGAACATCTGTAGGTTCTGTAGTCTATCTCCTCTTTCATTACTAATATTAGCAAGATTTTTTTTTTATTCTTAGTCAGTCTGGTTAAAAGCTTGTTAAGTTTATTCATCATTTAAAGATCCAGCTGTTAGCTTCATTTATTTTTTCTAATGTTTTTCTGTGTCCAACTGCTTCTATTTCTATTTTAATCTGTACTATTTCCTTCATCTGCTTGCTTAGGGTTAACTTGTCCTCTTTGCTCTGGTTTCTTTAGACAGTTTGATGACGTAGTACTTTGTTCTTTCCTCTCTTGATGCTTTCATGATTTTTTTCTTGCCATATGTTTACTGCAGTGTGTCTACACATGGATATCTTTGTGTCTAGCCTTACTTAAAAGTCACTAGGCTTTATGAATACATAGATCATTTTTTCAAGAAATTTGAAATTTTTCAGGCATTATATTTTCAAATATATTTCCTGATCCTTTTTCCTTCTCTTCTCATTCTAGTACCTCCATTATGTTTATGTTATTCTGATATATTTAAGGGCATCCCATGTTCTCTGAAACAATTTGTTTTTCCTTTATTTATTTATTTCTGTTTTACATATTAAATTCCATGTATTTTATACATATTTAGTTTTTTACTGAGAGTCTTTCCTATTTGATGGTGATAATTGCATTCTTTGCTTCTTTACAGATGGTTTGCTTTTGTTCTTTGAATATATTTATAACGGCTGCTTTGAAATCAATTAAATCTGGCCTCTGGATCCCTAAAAGACTTCTGCCACCTGATTTTTTCCACATGTCCAGGTCACTCACTGTTAATTCTTTGTATATATGTCTTTTATGCTTTCTTGAAAACTATATATTTTCCAATATACCAGCTACAGATTCTGACTACTCTGCCCAGAAGTAATTGTTGTTGCTTACTTGTTTAATTATTTCGTAGTTTAGTCAGACTATTTTCATATAGTTTGTTTCATTCACAGTGTAAAGACTTGGTGTCACTCTTCAGTAATTGCATACTGACCATACACATAATCATCTTTGTATGACATTGATTTTAGCAGGGCTATCTCTATTTAGGTACTTCCATTCCTTGTATTTTTGTTAAACTGGATATTTAGCTCAGTTTACCATCGAAAGCTCCATTATATTCTTGATCCTGGTTAGGCTTGATCTTCTCTACACTGTTTCCAATACATTGAGTTCTTCATGAGAACTTATCTCACTGTTCTCGACTGCCTGGGCCCTGGACCAGATCTATGGGCACCATGTAGAAACAGTGCCCCTGGTCTTCTTGGCTTGCCACCCTTGATATGAAATCTGCCCTATGAATAGAAGGCTATGTTCTACAAAGTGGGGCTGAGTGAAGAAAGGCATCCCACACCCCATCACTCAGCTACATTCACCAGAAGCTTACCCTTTAAACTCAGACTCCAAATGGCTACAAAATAGCAGCATACCATTCCCTGGGACATACAGTATCTCTTGATTGGCAACTGAGGAAAGAGAGAGAACTCCTACCTTCTTGGTCACACCCAGTGAGGATGTGACTTCCATAATGCTGAGCTAGAGGAACAGGGGAGGATGATAGTCAAGGCCCGAGTGCCACGGAGCTTTGCTGCTCTTAAGAAGTTATCATTGGTTTTCTTGAATAAGTGTGGAATCATTCGCTCTGTGTCCTTAGGATGATTTCCAGATATTGTTCATATTTCTTACCAATTGTGCTTGCTTAGCTAGAGAGCAGGTCTGTGCAGTTCCTAATGCTGCTAATTCAAAGGACAAGACTCTCTACCTTCTTTCCAGTCATAAGTATGCCATGCTGTAAATTTTCCATGGAGATCTACTTTAGCTGGAGCCCACAGACTCTGATTTGTCACCGTTTACTAAGTTAAAAGGTTTTCTAATTACTTCTGGATTTTTCCAGAAGTATGCTGTTTAACTGATAAATATTTGTGGAATTTCCAGGTATGCTTTTGAAGACATAGTACAATATAGCTCAGGCTGACTTCAAACTCAAGGTCTAGCTGACGATGACCCTGAACTCTTAACTCTCTTGCCCTTGCCTCCCGAGTGCTGTTGTTGTAGGTATGCACCATCATGTCCAGTTTTATGCTTTGGTGATAACTAAACCTATGTGTGACCAAGAAGATTGGAGTCCTCTCTCTTCTCTCAATTTCCAATCAAGAGCTGTGTGAATGCTGGTCAAGAGCTCTAGCCCAAATCATGGCTGCTGTTGGTCTCTAGTTTGATTTCTTTATCCGGGGGATTGTAATTACAATCATTATAGTCAGGTAGTAAGACTCAAAAATGTTGATAAGGATGGTTTGCTTCTTAGTGGACAACTGGCACATTTGTGGGGATGGATGGGTCTTCTAGTTTTAATTAAAGGTCTTATTAATGAGGAAATAGACTGTGGAAAACAATTTTAATGTCAGTTCTATTGTCCATCTCCCTACAAAGCTATCATAGATGTACCATCCAGGACTACAATAGTTTGAGTTGTAATTCAATTCTCTAAAATTTTGCTATAATATTTCTGACTGTGTTCCTAATAAAGATACCTTGGAGAAAAGCCAACATGTGTGTTGTTTTAAACAAACAATTCTCTTCTCCCCTCTTTCTCAGATTACTCCTCACATTAGCACTAAACCTTTTCTTCTCAGTCCCATAGGCCAGAATGCTGAGCTCCCTCAAAGTCTGTGTAACCCGGATATCACACAGCTCTACTGACCGAGCCCTCTCAGCCAAGTGAGAAGAGAAAACACAAGGGAAATACATGTAACCTGCTTTGCAGGATTCTTTGTGTGACAGAGACACTTTTCCCTGGCTTCATCCTGACAGACAGGACCATTCCACTGCCACTGCACCACAAAGTGTTTTAGTCTGGACTAGGGACAGGGCCAGGGAGAGGAAGAAAGGAAGGAGGGAGGGAGGTAAGGAGGGAGAAAGAAAAGAAGTATTGCCACTGGCTCTCCCAGTCTATTTCCTAGACCTCTAGCTGAAAAGATTGGTTCCCCTGTGGATTTTTAACATCTAAGCATGCAACACAATTTCCCAATTTTGCCTACCCTGGAGTTAAAGAAGAAAAGCAAATATGCAGACAGCCCAAGGAAACCTCTGTTATATTAGCCGTGCCAGTGTTCCTCTCCCATTGGCCTGCTCTGTTTAATTGTCAGTATCTCCAGGTGGCTGACCTCCATATTATGGTAAGGTTTTCAGTTACAGAAGCTAGACTGCAAGAGGGTTATTTCACTGTGACATGGAACAGAAGCTGATACTCACTTTTAAAAGAAATGAATACTAGTTTCTCAAATAAAACTATGAATATAGTTTCACTTCCCAATGCAGGCTTGGGAAAGTGCTATAAGAAGAAGAGATTACCTGGGACTCTTGTCTATTTCCAATCTCCAGGAGGATAACTATATGATTTTCTTCAGGTTCACCTTCTTATTTAGCTTCTCTAGGATCACGAATAATAGGCTCAAAGACCTTTAACTATGGCTAGAATCCACTTATGAGTGAGTACATACCATATTCCTCTTTTTGGGTCTGGGTTACCTCACTCAGTAAAGCGTTTTCTATTTCCATCCATTTGCATGCAAAATTCAAGATGTCATTGTTTTTTACCGCTGATTAGAACTCTAATGTATATATGTTCCACACCTTCTTTAAACATTCTTCTATTGAGGGGCACCTAGGTTGTTTCCAGGTTCTGGCTATTACCTCGGGTGCATGGGGGGGGGGGGGGTGGGAGGGTTGTTGGAAGGGGAGAGGGTTAGAGAGAAGGGAGTAGGGGAGGAATGGGGAAAGCTCGGGGGACTGGGATGGGGGGAGGGAGGAAGGATGGATATGGGATCAGGGAAGAATATATCTCAACTAAGGGAGTCATTTTAGGGTTTACAAGAGACTTGATTATAAATGGGATCCCAGGTCCAAGGAGAGATCCCCAGATTGTTCTCTGGACAGAGGAGAGGGTGCCTGAACCGGCCTTGGCCTATAACCATACTGATGAATATTTTGCTTATCACCATAGAACCTTCATCTGGCGATGGATGGAGATAGAGACAGAGACCCACACTGGAACACTGGACTTAACTCCCTAGGTCCAAACAAGAAGCAGAAGGAAAGAGAACATGAGCAAAGAAGGCAAGACCAGAGGGAAATTTCATCTGACGATGGATGGCGATACAGACGGAGACCCACACTGGAGCACCGGACTGAGCACCCCAAGGTCCAAATGAGGAGCAGAAGGAGGAAGAACAAGAAAAAGGAAATCAGGACCGCGAGGGGTGCGATCACCCACTGATACAAGGGGACTGATCTAATGAGAGTTCACCAAGGCCAGTTGGACTGAGACTGGACGAGCATGTGATCCAACCAGATTCTCTGAATGTGGCCGGATTCTCTGAATGTGGCTGGCCCGGAGTCTTTCTGAAAAGCCATTGACAATGACACTGGGACTTGTTTCCTCTGCATATACTGGATGTTGGGGATCCAGTCTGTTTGGATACTCACCTTCCTGGACCTGGAGGGAGGGGGGAGGAAGTTGAACTTCCCACAGGGCAGGAAACCCTGACTGCTCTTAGGACTGGAGAGGGAGGAGGAGAGGAAGTGGGGGGAGCAGGAGGGTATTGGGAGGAGGGGCAGAAATGGAAACTTTTATAATTTAATAAACTTTGAAAAGAAAAAAAAAAGAAGAGAAAGCCTGAAAGCATTGGCAGAAAACAAGGGAAAGACAACAAAAATCTGAGTGAATGGCCTCAAATATTATCATTTAAATCCCAGTGTAAGAGTAATTAGTACATTTTAAGATAAAATTGATCTTCCTACAAAGTGTTATTTTTCTTTTAAACAAATAGTAATGACCACGGTTTTGGCATTACAATTCAAAACCTTCACGTAGTGGAAGCTTTAAATTCTGTCAATATAGTAACTTCCCATATAATTCTATCCATAGAAATCAGGAAAAATGATGAGAGTACCTGCTAATTTGATTTATGATAGTAACTGCCATTGCTTGTCAAAGTTACTCCACTTATAAAAGAAAATTCATAAACACATTCTAAAAGTCCATAAGAAAGCACCTATTGGAGCTAAGGAGACGGTTCAGCAATTGAGAGCACTGTCTGCTCTTCCAGAGGACCTGAGTTCAATTCCCAGTGCCCACACAACAGTTCATAACCACCTGGAATAATGAAGCAGCTTGCATTATCTGACTTTAATTGTATTTCTATATTTGTTTTATTTGGATGCTGTTGCTATGATGGCAGTCTTTTTATCCTCTCTGAGTGGTACTGAAAACTAAAGGATGCTCATTAATAAGACCTTTAATTAAAACTAGAAGACCCATCCATCCCCACAGATGTGCAAGCAGACACTCAGAAGAGTAAGTCAAATGAAAACGCAATGAATCTGATTCCACTAGAAGTTCACAGATTTTTAATAACTGAATCCAAAGATGTTGAAATTGATGGAATGCTTAAGAATTCAAACTTAATTTTATAAATGAGCAGCCACCTCAATGAGGATTTAGATAAACAGATGGTGAAGTATAAAAGAAGTGAAAGATCTGGGCAGAAACTTGGCAGCATGGACAAGAAATAAGAAAGAAGAGATAATCTCTGAAAGGAAAGCCTAGAAATAAAAAGGCCAATATAAAATCAAACAAAACTCCATGGAGGGCATCACCAATGCACTGACCAAGCAGAAGAAAGAATGTCAAGAATAAACGATAAGGTTATAGAAACATTACAGTCAAATAACAATAAAGTAAGAACTAAGCAATCACAACCACAAGCAAGGCTGCAAAAAAACTAATGATTGAAAAGTAAAGTATTTTTTAAATGAGAGATAAATTTTTCATTACTACTTTTTAAAAACCTCTGCTTGAAGTATATGCTAGAAAAAATTAACATGTTTGTGAAAAAAGAAAGTATATTTTGAGAAAAATGTATTTAACAAATTCTAGAACATGAACTACATCAGCAGAAAGAAGGTACTGACAATGGTGCCAGCAATGTCAAGAATGCAGCCTTACCTCACAGCCCAGATCAACTCTAGCTGCTAGCTGCTCCTTCAGAGAACAAAGAAAACAAAGCTATTTGTACATTCACAGACAAAACTGAACTCAAGACAACCCCAAGCTTTTCACCAACTGAATAGTTTATTCCACTCTGATCAAGAGATACAGGTTAGCCTGTTAATGTACATGCCTTGTAAGTCCACAAGAACATAAAGCCTTTCTATTTTATATGATTTGTAAATCCGACAAATAACCAAGTGGTAAAACAAATTCCCAAGTAGGACTAGTTTTAAAGCATTGCATCAAAATATTTTAGATATTTTTAAAATCTTTTCCTTATGTGAAAGATTTAATCCTCTGAACAGTTAAATAATCACACACAAAAAAAAGTACTAAGAACTGTGCATCTAAAGCTCCAGACGGCTCAGGGCAAAGGCAAGTTTAAAAGAAAAGCACCAGGGTTCATTTTCTTCTTTGATGCCGCTCTGCAGCAGCCATCTGTCCTTCCGTGGGGTTTCCTGTGTGCTCCCATGCTGGCAACAGGGCTTCCCTCCAACAGCAACAATCCCTGCACCTTCAGCATGAAATGTCTTCCTCCAGGCTGCTCTCCTCCTGCCCAACAATATTACACTTCTCTTTTCTTTGTCTTTTCCACTAGTCTTTTCCCAAAATGAAGAGGAGACCCACGTTACCTTCATTTCACATCCAGTTCCACCCTTCTAATTGTCCACTCAGAACAGATACTCTCTCTGTCCAGTCCCACCTGACCCACTGTTATCTGGACCCCCGGAACACTGCTCTTGCATCTTGCCAACACCCCCACTATAGTGAGTCCAAAAGATGCCTGCAGCCCTTGAACTTCGTGAGCTCTAAGCCTATAATTCTGCAATTAATCTAACCATCTTTTAGAACTCCAGCAGTCTAAAATAAAATTCAGCTTTAAAATAAGTTCCTCTACCTGACAGTCAGTTAACTGACCAAGCGATATTCCCACATCTTAGTCCGGTCGGTCACTGAGCTCCCTTTACTCTTCCACAGCTTTGCCTCCCTGCCCTTCCCATTCAACAGCAGCCACAGCAGCACACACTGCACTCTCAACACATAATGGGCAATTAGTCTGCTCTCTTTGTGTCTACTCACACCTAGTCTAGCCGTAATGTCATTAACAAAATTTGCCTAAAGCATTTTGTTAAAGACTAGAATGAGTGAGAAATGGACAACTCGTTAGCTGGATGAAACTGATACAAACCTGCTGAAACTAAAACAAACCCAAGTTTTAGTGTAACCTAAGCAACAAAATATGAACACAACAATTCTGGTAAAGTGCTCACATTAGCAACAAACTGAGATCACCTTGGCTGTCCAGGAAAAGCAGAATACTTCAATTTTAGACTACAAATGCAAAAGAAAAATTAATGCTTATAAATTTAGAGAAAATTCAATGCTGTATGTCATACAGAATTTATAATATGTTCCAATTTTATTTAAATTTTGAATATTATAAAGTCATATAGAAGAAAAGAAAGATATAATCAGGTCAAATTGTCTCAAATTTGGAATATTTGCATAAACTTTACCAATAGAGTACATCTATTACAAAGATCAAAATTTCAAAATGTTCTAAACTCTTAAACATTTTGAGTGCCAATGACACTCAACAATTCCATTTAGAGAGCATCTAGACTTTCGATTTTCAGGTAGATTTCAGGGTCTCACCTGTATAACAATGTTAATCTCTGTTAATATTTTGAGACAACTTTATTCCTCTGATTTTCATATCTTTAAAACTTTAAATTCTTTTTATTCTTACAGTGCTGGGATATAAATTCTTAAGTGAAAAAAGCATCATGAAAATCATTTGAAATCCAGTTTAATGTCCTCAAAGCAAATTGACAGCATATATGAAAAATAGAATATGAAGGGAAAAAGTCTCCATGTCTCACTAGAACCTGAAATGCAAACGGACAGCTTCTCAGCCAACGTGACAGAGCACACCTTTGTATCAACACTCGACATGCAGAGGCAGAGATTGCCCAGGAGTTTAAGACCAGCCTGATCTACATAGTGAATTCTAGGCGAACCAAAGCTACATAATGAGAGTCTGTCTCAAGGAGCAAATGAAAACAGTGAAATTCTCAAGTTAACATGTAATACAGGACAGCCTATCAACATTAGCCACCCAGATAATAATAAGCAGAAACAATCCCATACAACTAGTTTGGTTCACTTACACTAACAAATCTTTGTCACATCTACTGTTTCCTTAAATTCCTCCTGTCCACCTATGCAAGCACTTGCACCCTTCCTGAGAAGGGCCATCGGGCAGAAGGGAATGCCAAGCAGTCCTCTGAAGCCACCTGGGGCACATAAATACCAGTGTGTAGACATCCTCTGGAAAATGCCATGGGCACTACAGGGCAGCTGCTCATGGACTGTCACTGCAGGCCTGTCCCCTTCCTGACTTCTAGTCGCCATGCTGTACCGACCCCTTACCCACGGTACTGCTGAGATCACCCTTTGTCTCGCCTATCATTAGAGCTCCTTTTCACATCTGGACTCCAATTAATCTTCCTCAAGTTCCCTTCTGGGTCAATTTTTAAATTCTTTTATCCAATAAATCAAGAACTTGGAAAAGAAGCCCATGTCCACGGTGACATTTGTACTTGAAAACCTCTTATCTCTCATGGCTACTCACTTATGACATTTCCTTGAGTTTTTCTTTCTTCTTTTTTAATCTAAATGACTTTCTTCATGCTCTCATTCCCTTCTTTCCCTCTACCACAGCATATTCACTAGCCACACAACATGCACAATAAAGCACTTGTAAAGTGATGCCTCCATATTATTATAGCACTGAAAAATTCCTATCACTGAAGGGGATCAAAGGCATCATAACAAAGGGTTTTTTTGTCCTATTAAGCCATCAGTGCCCTTGTACATCTTGCTTTACCATACCTCTTGATAAGGTAATAAGGTTGATACTCAGTGGTTAACCTACACAATCTAGGTTTGTGTACACACAAGAAGAAATCACCTGATGACATCATAGAATGTAGGATGTGTCCTGCTGTTATGTGACACGCACTCCTACTCTACTTTGTGTATAATTTAGTTTGGTATTTTTGTGATATGTCATCCTCAATTATTATTTAGCTATTTTAATGTGCCTGACTCATTTCATCAACAAGAAAGTTGGTCAAGGACATTTTACATTTCCTTGGAACATTCTCTTACTTAAAATTCTTTCAGGGCCAAACAGTAATAAATGTTTAATAACCAATGTTCACTGAATAGAATTAAATTAGTTAAGATATTTTCTATAACCAATGTGACTCTGCCTATAAAACAAATATGCATATAAAATAAATATTGGTTTTACCCCAAGATTCCAACTATTCAGGCGAGCTTCAATGTCACTGTCATCCAAAGAAACAGGAGATTTTTTTGAATGAACTTCCTGAAATACAAAAACAGGTAAAAAGAAAGAAGAAATTAAATAAAAGAGGAAACAATGGAAGAAACAAAGGAGAAGGAGGAAGAAAAACGGGTGAGGGAGTAAGAGGAGGAAAAGAAAACAAGACAAAATATGTCATTCAAAGTAATGAGCGTTTTGTGTACTTATTTGGTGATGTGGTATTGTCCACAGAGGACAGGGTTGTTACAACTAAGCTAGTCTCAACTCTAACTAATGACTGTTTATTACAGATGCTTAAGGCAATGAGATGCCTTAACAATATATTCACAAAGTAAGTAGATTTCAAAAAAAATCAAAAGAATATTTTGAAAATTAATCCAGACTCTTTAAGTTTCTTGTACAAAAAGTTTTAATTGTGGTATACCACAGTAGCTTGAAAGCAGGGAGAGAACTTGAAAAGATGAATTATTTACTCTCTTTAAAATTAGTTAACAGGGAAGTTTTGTGTTGATGTCCAAGAAGTTCTTTGTTCTTAAATTAATCTCACTCATACACTGTATAAAAAGAGAAATAAACTCAAGACTCGCATCATGAAAACGCAATTATGTGACTCTTTACTTTTCTCCTGTATAATTCATAGTACTACACATTTATCAACCAAATTAAAAGTAATCAACTAAAGACAGCCTAGAAGCTGTGCAGAGAAATCCAACCATATTAAAGTACTAGGTGCAGCCACATAGAGGAACTGCCTTACAGACCTGACGCTGTCTTCTGAGACAGGCTCTGTGGCCAAAACATGCTACTGCTTTAGGAGCACCTCGCTGCTAAACACTGAATGGGTTTATCCATGACATGTACACCAAAATACGTGATGAAAGCAAGCAATGTTCTATGCATTCTACTGATTTCCTCTAGCTTCTGCTCAACAAGGTGAAAAGAGTTTCTATTATTTCTACCTTTAACAATTTGTGATGACTTTCACTGGTGCCCTCTTAACTTTTTTAAGCCTTCTTTGTGAGCTCATGACCTTCCTTGTAACTCAAAGTCAAATAACCCAAGACAATCAGCGTTAGGCAATAATGACTACACATAAAACCACTGCTCCCTTTACACAGCTTGTTCAAATCGGCCAATGATAAGCACACTGATTTTAGAGGCATTCATATCTGAATATATAAATAGCTTACTTTTATCAAAACAGCAGCATTCCCTTCATCACTACAAATTAATCTGCTTCCTAATTTTATGATCACTAGGAATCTAATAACTCAATTAACATACTGAGTAAAGGAGAAAAGGAATGAAAAATAGGATGTTCCAGCATCACTTCTTGGCACGCAGAAGAAATGACAGGCTGACCAGCATAGTGCAGCACCAGCGAGCAAGCAGAATGGCATCGCTCTTGTTGACATCGATGCATCCAAAACTGTCACACTTCAGTTTTTAACTTCAGACTTTTAAATACTAATTGGAACTTTGACAATATGAAACAAACTTTGGAATTCTTTTTAAAACATAGAACAAGTAGAAGTAAAATCTAATCTTACACAGATCTTTGAAGTAATGTGTTGTCTATCTTCTCTGTAAGTTGGACTCATGGAATGGGACCTCATTTGGAGCTTTCCAATGTACTCCTCGCTACTAAGAGACCAAAATAGTAACGATTAAACTGTGGAGAACTCAGAGGGCAGAGAATACCCAAATCTAGGATCGCCCACCTTTATAAATGAGATGATAGTTCATATTAATGTTGATTCACTCAACAGAAGAACAATATTCATGGACATAAATGAATAACCATTTGTACTTCTAGTATGTTCTTTCATTTACATTAAACAATAAGTAAAATGTCACATAAAAGCCTCTTAAAAACAAATGCTATTTTCAAGTCAGATTCTAGCCACATGTATCTAAATCATTTCTCTTCCTTTCCTTTTCCCAAGTGTTAAGGAAAGTGTAAATGACATGTACATTCTTAAAGAAACATTGTTTTCAGGTTAGCAAACTTTGTTACATTCAAGATTAAATCTTAAAATATATAAAATAACAAAACTTCCTTGTTGCTTAAAGTTTCAATTAATTTGAAACCATATTAGAAACCACAGAACAAAGAAGCTGTTAATTTAAAAATAAATCTTGTCAATTCAGGCAAAATGCTGTACATCTAGGGGCTATGAAGATGGTTCAGCAGTTAAGGGTAATGGCTGTTGTTCCAAGTACAATTCCCAGAACCCACACGGCAGCTTACAACCACTTCTAATTCCAGTTCCAAGGGATCTCTGCCCTCCATCTGCCTGCATGTACAGCAGGCCACACTTGGTACACAGAGATGCATGCAGGCAAAATACCCAAAATATCAATAGTTTTTAAAATTTAAATATAAGTCTAGAAAACAGAAATTATTTTAATAGGTGTTACCAAAAAGGCTCTTCTTTAATATAAATATCCTATAAAACACTATACTCTAATATTATACATTAGGCCACAGTTTTATATATATGCTTTAATACCTACAAACCAAGCAACAGCTTCAAGACAGAGGAAACAGAAACTGACTAGTAAGCGTAAACACTCTCCCAGTCTTAGTTTGGCAGCTACAATTACTGCATCTGAAAGCACTCTGAACTATTAAATGGAAAAGCCTAGAAATAAGCAATTCATTGAACTTTATCATCAGCATGAGAGCATAGAAAAGATATATATAAGGACAAATAAACCTACAGTTTTTCAGAACTTACTTCCCAAAGGTAAGTTGGGAAGACACCCATACATTTAGTTTAAATAACTAGTGTTCAACCATAAACTATATCAGAATTTCTTTACTTCACAAAATTCAAGCCATAAAAATATCTGAAAAGGACAGAAGAGACAGCTCAGCAAAAAACATGCTTGCTGCCACCGACACAGCGGCATTCCTGACTTTGATCCCCAGAACCCCCATAAAGGTGGAAAGAGCCCCAGTTACACAGAGTTCTCCTCTAACTGCTACATGCATCCTGTGACACACATACCCAAACACAATAAAGAAAGAAAGAAAACTTTAAGATGAATGCCAAAAAAAAAGCAGGATACTAGATTTAAAAAAAAAAAACAGTACTAAAGTAATGTAGGGTTTGGGGTATAAAGTGAGACTAATAAAATAGCATCCTTTGGATTTGTTACTAAGGAATACTAAATGTCTGGATAAGATGTATTGAAAAGAACTACTGATTTTTTTATAAGTCTATTCAGCCTCTCAGCTGTGCAAATTGCTGAAAGCAAAGAGGAAAACAGATAGGCAATAATTTGAGGCTAACTTCATTAGCCAACATGCTTGAGCTTATACAAGCATTTAAAATTTGGTTTATAGGAAGATACACTTGACGCACTAAGCAATGGCCTATCCTTTTTTTGAGAATTGATTAAACAATCATAAAAAGAGCTGTAGTTAAAAATTGAAAATGGTTAAATATTAAAAGTACTTCTTGAGAAAATATTAATAAAAAGGAAGTCTGAACCATTTATCTATTTATTTGGCAGGGGCATGAATAAAAGGACAGACTAAATTCACATGCACCTGCTCATGGCTCCCAAGCAACTGCTCTCTCTTTACAATGAATCTTCTGAAAAGATCCCTACCCCAATTTGTCATTTATTTTTCAAGTAACTACAAGATGACTTTCACTCATCTTACCCCTCACACCTGTCCTTCAATAGCTTTACTCTCTCTCTTCCCATCCTATACACACTATGGTCCTAGGCTTCTGCGTTTAGCCTCTATTTTAATTTTATCTGCTTTTCTTGGTTAATCCAATCAATATACTATTAGTATTTCAAATGGCAAAGGGAAGCTTTGTTTACCAAATCTGCAACCCTTGTTCAAATTATTCTTAGCTTCTAGCTCCATCATAGATATAAACTGAACACCACTGCTTCTAATTCAACATATCCCAAACTACACTCAGTAAGAAGCTCCTAAAAAAATGTCCCCAATAAAGACCTAGGAAAGCAGAGATATGCAGAAGCCAGCTTCTCATGAAGGCAATTAAGCCAACAAAAGGAGGAGGTCAATACTGTTGCAAAAATATGGATGGCACAAGAAACATACTAGGCACAGAAGTTTCATTCTATGCCACGTAGCTGTCTTCAACTGGAAATACAACTAACTTGAACTCTAGAGTACATACTAGGACAGCCTCAAGTTTACAGTGATGGGACTAGTGGTCAGAGTGAACGGTGGGGCACAGAGTAGGAGAAAAACCCACCCTACAAGGCTCTTTGTGAATAACAAGTGCTGCTGCCACACAGAATACCTGGTTCTGATGCTTGTGTGGTTTACAAGTGGTACATAGGACACGGCCATAGCAAGCTCATGTATGGTTGTACATGTGCCCAATTAGTAAAGGAGTGGATTAATTTCAGGGTGCCAAAGTTAACAGGAAAAAAATAGTATCTTGCTACAGAATAATTCTTCTGTACACTATGAAAATGTGTTGTACCCATTGTTAATAACAAGCTGACTGACCGATGGCTAGGCAGGATTTTGGGGGTAGAGAGAATGCAGGGAGGAAGAAGGGCGGAGTCAGGGGAGTCACCAGCAAAACACAGAGAAGAAACAAGACATGTAAGATGAAAGGTAACGCCACATGACAGAATGTAGAGTAACAGAAATAGGTTAGTTTAAGTTATTAGAGCTAGTTAGCAATAAATATGAGCTATTGGCTGAGCATTTATAATTAATAGTAAGTATCTGTGTGGTTATTTGGGAGTAACAACCAAGACACAGTGAAGCCCCACCTATAAATGGCACTCCAACATGAGGCCAGAATTTCCACATATGACCTGAAAAAGCTTTTTAAAAGATTCTAAACACACAAAAACAAAGTCAAATGTGGCTTCTTGGTAACTGCCTTATCTCAGGTAGGCTCTATTTGCTAACAAAAAGTAGAGGTGTGGATCCTTTAAGAGGTAGCTTCCTGGCTCATGCTAGCAGCAAACTAAGGCAGGGTTCTCTTAAGAGGCCCTGCTACTGAAAACTTAAATGGGGTTTATGAGCAGTGGGTGACATGCTATTTGGTGGAAGTGTGGACCCCAAAAATTCTCAGAGTTGAGGCAACAAACATGGTTCCCACCAGTAACTCCACCATGAAGCTAAGTTCTCAGGGAACCAAAGGGGGTGGATCCAGCCACCATTCACTAAGCTGAGCAGTGCTGGCAGCTGGCATAGCAGTCTGAGATTCATCTCATGCAACAGTTATGTGGGTTGGCCTGTCTGAGGGGTCTCTGGTAGTGGGACCAGGATCTATCCCTGATGTATGACATAGTTTTTTGGAGCCCATTCCCTATGCTGTGATAGCATGATCAGCCTTGATGCAGCGGGGAGGGGCTTGGTCCTGCCTCAACTTAATGTGCCAGATTTTGTTGATTCCTCATGAGAGGCCTTACCCTGTGCAAAAAGTAGAAGAGAGTTGGGGTGGGGGAATGTAGGGAGGTGGAAGGAGGATTGGGAGGGAGAACTGTGCTTGGAATGTAAAATGAAATTTTAAATAAAGATTTATCTCATGTAATCAAAAAAACAATAAGAATGCTCAGTGAAGACAGATCCAGATTGGAAAAAAAAAACCTCTAAACTGATTACAGTGTGTTTAAAAATATACATATGCTTGAGAGAGAAAAAAAAGGGTGGATTATAGATTAAAAAATAATTTTAAAATTATAATAAAGTCCTTTAAAAAGGAAGAATAATAAAATGCATATTATATATGTATGTATGTATATGTACACACACACACACACACACACACATGTACAGACTACTTCAGCCAAGACTTAACAATTATCCTGATTTTCTCAAGATTCCCCTAAAGATGTCAGTGCCCCAAGACAACAGGAAGTAGTCTGTAAGTAGAGACTTCTCATTCGTTCCCGGCCACCCAGACCCAAATAATCACATGGAAACTATATTAATTACAACACTGCTTCACGTATTAGCACAGGCTTCTTATTAACTAACTCTTACATCTTAAATTAACCCATTTCTAGTTATCAATGTATCACCACAAGGCTGTGGCCTACTAGTAAGATTCCAGTGTCTGTCTACTTCAGCAGTTACATGGTGTCTCTATGATTCTGCTTACTCTCTCTATATAGCTCTACCAGCCTGGCTATATTCTGCCCTGTCATAGGCCAAAACAGTTTTATTCATTAACCAATAAGAGCAACACATATAGAGAAGGATATCCCATGTCATCTCCTCTTTTCTAGCTAAATAAAAAATAAGGTTTTACCTTTAACATAGTAAAATTACATATAACAAAACAGGTATAAAGCAAAAATTACACTTACAATATTTAGTCTCTTTGTATCTTGAAAGTATCATATTTAATTTATCTTTTATCATAACTAAGAAAAACTATAACTCTTCAAAGACCCCAGAAGGATATGATATTACCTAAGTAAACAGGAAGTGCATTGTAAGCCACTTCCAAAACTCTAGAATTGATAGAGACAGCTTGCTGCCTGGACAGTCACCCAAAGTTCTTCTGTAATGTTGGGGCATTCATCTTCAGTCCACAGGCACATCATATCTGGCAGACGTTTCCATGAAGCAGGAAATTAGAAAGACCTTTTAGCCTATATTAGCAGTTTGTCAGTCACTTTCTTCTGTACACTACAGAATGTCTGGCAGATTCTTCTAAGAAGCAGGAACCCTGAAGGACCATTCTGTCTTTTGGAAAGTTCAGTAGTTACTTTTCTGTGGGTCCTGCATGTCTAGTTCATACAGAATACCATCAAGCAGTCCAGGCAAGAGCAATTTCTTGCCCAAATGGCCCTATAAGCTCTATAAAGAGCCTCTTTGATGCCCATCATCCTCTTGAAGTAGACTGGTGCTGCCAGGAGCAGATGTGTCTCACTGTCAAGAAAAATCTAAATTCTTAAAACATTTTAAATGCAATATTCTGTAGGTCTTTGAAGTGTTGAAGATTATCTAGCTGAAATATATCTCTATATCTAGAAAACCTAACAGTACTGTAAGTTTGAATATTATAAATGACTATCTATTAATCTGTAATTTTTAAATTATATATTATATTTTTAAATGAATTGCATAAACATTAATACCTTAAACAAAAGTATAAATACCCATAAAACAAATTGATCAAGCTGGACGGTGATGGCACACGTCTTTAATCTCAGCACTCAGGAGGCAGAGGCAGGTGGATCTCTGTGAGTTTGAGGTCAGCCTGGTCTACAAGAGCTAGTTCCAGTACAGGCTCCAAAGCTACACTGAGAAACCCTGTCTCAAAAAACAAAAAAACAAAAACAAAAAATTGACCTTAAATTTGTATCAGTAAACCAAAGTCTATACCAATGCAAAGTATTCACCCACTTTAAAGGAAAACAAATATTTATAAACAATCATTTTGGGAATTTGGACATAGTTTTCTCCAAACTGCTTCCTACTATTTGGTGAGCAAAAATGTTTTTAGGGTTCACAGAAACCTTTCAGGGGCTCTTGTTCCATCAAGCCACATTAACATAGAAGGAAACCACAAGTTCTCATCTTCTGTAGAAACAAAAGCAGAACCTCTTTTCCAAAGTAACATATCCTTAGACTCAAATTTTGCAGTAAAGATACCTTTAAGATATACATGTTGGTTTAGTTTAGCAGCCCCCACAATCAAATGTCTTTCTGTAGTTAGCTCATTAACAGTCAAAAAATTTAAAGAAAACACAATAATATACATAATCCAGACTCTGTGTATTTTCCATCTTTATGTGGCTTATTTCTTTTACTGTCTTATATTTTAATATTTAATTATCTTTACTCCTTTAATCTATGATTTTCTGTATTCTTTCTCTTTCTGTACTGTTACCATTTAGAGGTCTTTTTCATCTGAATCTGTCTTTATTGCATATCTGTAATCATTTTCTGACCAGGAGCACTTTTTTTAATGGTAAGTGGGTGTAGGTAGGACCAAATCTGTGGCCCTACCTGTTTACTTCACCCAGTATAACATAGCAGAGGAATGCTCACCACCTCTGCAAGCCATGCTCACCACCCCAGCTCCAGGGACACAGTGGATCTATGTTGCCATTAAGCAATTTGTAACATGCTGCTCATAGACCCCATTTAAGTGGTCTGTAATAGGACCAGCATGAGCTAGGAAACTGGCTCTTAAAGGAGTCATGCAGTTTTTGCTACTAATGCTGAATCAGGAAGATTTCTCTTAAAGGAGTTGCACCTCTGCTCCCGGCCAGGAAAAAAAAAAAATGTGGCTACCAAGAAACTGCACTTGACTCCTGTTTTTGTGGGTCTAGAAGCCCTATTTTACCTTTTTTAAGTTTTTTTATTTTAGGTCTTTTGTGGATCTGTGCTCCAGATAGTGGGTGTCGTTTTGTAAGTGAGGACTGCTTGTTCATTCCCAGCTGCCCTATCTAACCTTGTCAAAGTATTCCAAATACCAGCAAAATGTAGGTTTGTCCTATACTGATAAAAAGCTAATGTTTCATGTAATGGGATTTAAAACACAAAGGAAGATCAATTAAATGTTCCCCACAAAATAAACTTTCTATAAGAAATAATGCCATAGAGATGGTCACAGTCTCATTCTGAGATTCCTGGAGGCACGATCACCATGTCAGACTGAGGTAGAGAATTTTTTATACCGACTTGACCCTGCCCTGTCCCCACGTTCGACCTTTTGTCTGCGGTGTCCTTGGACTACCAGCTATCCCTATTTCAGTGCTGAGGACTTCCATCCAGAGGGGTGAGTGTGTGCTATCCTGGACGGACTGTCCTGGAAGAGAGCCCAGCCCCCCATCCCAGCTCCTGCTGCAGGGTCTTCTGTGTTCCACTGGACCTTGCCCTGCCCTGCCCCCGTGATCACCCTTTTGTCTCTGGTGTCCTTGGACTACCAGGAGACCCTGTGTCTGTGCTGAGGAGTTCCATCCAGACAGGAACAGTTCCTGCTCCTGCACTGAAGAGATCCACCCAGAGAGTAAGTCACAGCAAAGACTGAACCAAGACACCAAGACTCTCCTGGTTCCATTTGAAGGAAGAGATGGGCAGGCGCCAATGCAAGAATTCCTCCAACAACCTGAAAGGCAACATAATATCATCAGAATCCAGGGATCATGAAACTAGAAGAATTGAACACCCTACTCCAGAAGAAATAGAAGAAATCGACTCTAAACAGAACTATATGAAAATAATAGAGGAACTTAAACAGGAAGTGAAAAACTGCGGTAAAGAAGTAGAGATAACAAACAAAAAAGTAGATGAAATGAATAAATCTCTCAAAGATACCCAAGAAAAACAAGAAAACCAAGAAAAAGCAATCAAACAGGTAAGGGAAACAGTTCAAGACTTGAAAAATGAAATAGAGATAATGAAGAAAACACAAACCAAGGAAAGGTTGGATATGGAAAATCTGGGTAAATGAATAGGAACTGCAGAGACAAGTATTACCAACAGAATACAAGAGATAGAAGAAAGAATCTCAGACACTGAAGATACTGTAGAGGAAATAAACTCACTGATTAAAGAACAACACAAATCCAACAAATTCTTAACATAAAACATCCAGGAAATCTGGGACACCGTGAAAAGGCCAAACCTAAGAATGATAGGTGTAGAAGAAGAAGAAGATTTACAGCTCAAAGGCCCAAAAAATATAATCACCAAAATTATTGAAGAAAACTTTCATAATCTAAAGAAGGATATTCCTATGAAGGTACAAGAAGCATATAGAACACCAAATCGACTGGATCAAAAAAAATCCCCTCGCCATATAATAATCAAAACACAAAACATACAGAATAAAAAACAAATATTAAGAGTTGCAAGGAAAAAAGGTCAAGTAACATATAAATGGAAACCAATCTATCAGAATTACATCAGACTTCTCAATGGAAACCATGAAATCCAGAAGGTCTTAGATAGATGTGCTGCAGAAACTAAGAGACCAAGGATGCAAGCCCAGACTACTATACCCAGAAAGCTTGTATTTATCATCGATGGAGAAAACAAGATATTCCAGGACAAAAACAGATTTAAACAATACGTAGCCACAAACCCAGCCTTACAGAAAATATTAGAAGGAAAATCACAAACCAAGGAAGCCAACAAAACCCATAATAACACAAGCATCTGACAACCCTCCACCAGCACAACTCAAAGAAGGGAAACACACAAACACTAGCACCATGAAAAATAACCGGAGTCAACAACCATTGGTCATTAATATCGCTTAATATCAATGGACTCAACTCATCTATAAAAAGGCACAGGTTAAGAGAATGGATACAAAATCAGGACCCAACATTCTGCTGCCTACAAGAAACACACCTCAAACACAAAGACAGACACTACCTCAGAGTAAAGGGTTGTGAAAAGGTTTTCCAATCAAATGGACCAAAGAAACAAGCGGGTATGGCTATACTAATATCTAACAAAATAGATTTCAAACTAAAATCAATCAGAAGAGACATAGATGGACACTTTATACTCATATCAGGAACAATTCATCAGGAGGAAGTCTCAATCCTGAATATCTACGCCCCTAATATAAAAGCACCCACATATGTAAAATAAACATTACTAGAACTCAGAACATACATCAAACCCCACACTCTAATAGTGGGTGATTTCAACACTCCTCTCTCACCAATGGACAGGTCAACCAGACAGAAACTTAACAGAGAAATAAGAGAACTAACAGATGTAATGAAACAAATGGACCTAACAGACATCTATAGAACATTCCACCCAAACAGAAAAGTATATACCTTCTCCTCAGCATCTCATGGAACCTTCTCAAAAATTGATCACATAATTGGAAACAAAGTAAACATCCATAGATATAAAGAAATTGTAGTAATCAGCTGTGTACTATCAGATCACCATGGGATAAAGTTAGAATTCAACAACAATTCTAACCCCAGAAAGCCTACAAACTCATGGAAACTGAACAGTCAACTACTGAACCATCCCTGGGTCAAGGAAGAAATAAAGAAAGAAATTAAAGTCTTCCTTGAATTCAATGAAAATAAAGACACAACATACCCAAACCTATGGGACACTATGAAAGCAGTACTAAGAGGAAAGTTCATAGCACTAGATGCCCACATAAAGGAAACGGAGAAAGCACACATTAGAGACTTAACAGCACACCTGAAAGCTCTAGAAAAAAAAGCAGACTCACCCAGGAGGAGTAGAAGACAGGAAATAATCAAACTGAGGGCTGAAATCAACAAAATTGAAACACAGAAAACAATCCAAAGAATCAATGAAACAAAAAGCTGGTTCCTGGAGAAAATCAACAAGATTGACAAACCCCTATCCAAGTTAATCAAACAGCAGAGAAAGAACACGCAAATTAACAAGATCAGAAATAAAAAGGAAGACATAACCACAGACACAGAGGAAATTCAGAGAGTCATTAGATCTTACTACGAAAGTCTGTATGCCACAAAATTGGAAAATGTGGAAAAAATGGACACTTTTTTTTAGATAAATACCATATACTGAAATTAAGTCAAGACCAGGTGAGCAGCTTAAACAGACCTGTAAGTCGCGAGGAAATAGAAGCTGTCATCAGAAACCTCCCTACCAAAAAAAAGTCCTGGCCCAGATGGTTTCAATGCAGAATTCTATCAGAACTTCCAAGTAGAGTTAATACCTATACTCCTTAATGTGTTTCACAAAATAGAAACAGAAGAGTCATTGCCTAACTCCTTTTATGAAGATACAGTCACCCTGAGACCAAAACCACACAAAGACTTAACCAAGAAAGAGAAATACAGGCCAATCTCACTCATGAATATTGATGCAAAAATTCTCAATAAAATACTGGCAAACAGAATCCAAGAACACATCCAAAAAATTATACACTATGATCAAATAGGCTTCATCCCAGAGAGGCAGGGCGGGTTCAACATATGAAAATCTATCAACGTAACCCATCATATAAATAAACTAAAGGAAAAAACCATAAGATCATTTCATTAGAAGCTGAAAAAGCATTTGACAAAATTCAACACCCCTTTATGATGAAGGTCTTGGAGAAATTAGGGATACAAGGTTCATTCCTAAATAAAATAAAGGCAATATACAGCAAGTCGACAGCTAACATTAAATTAAATGGAGAGAAACTCAAAGCCATCCCACTAAAATCTGGAACAAGACAAGGCTGTCCACTCTCTCCATACCTCTTCAATATAGTGCTTGAAGTTCTAGCAATAGCAATGAGACAGCATAAAGAGATTAAGGGAATTCGAATTGGAAAGGAAGAAGTCAAACTTTCATTATTTGCAGATGATATGATAGTGTACATAAACGACCCCAAAAACTCTACTAGAGAACTCCTAGAGCTGATCAACATCTTTAGTACTGTGGCAGGATACAAGATCAACTCCAAAAAATCAGGTGCCCTCCTATACACAAAGAACAAAGATACAGAGAGGGAAATCAGAGAAACATCACCTTTCATGATAGCCACAAATAGCATAAAATATCTTGAGGTAACTCTAACCAAGGAAGTGAAAGATCTATTTCACAAGAACTTTAAGGTTTTGAAGAAAGAAATTGAAGAGGACACCAGAAAATGGAAGAATCTCCTATGCTCTTGGATTGGGAGGATCAACATAGTAAAAATGGCAATTCTACCAAAAGCAATCTATAGATTCAATGCAATCCCCATCAAAATCCCAACAAAATTCTTCACAAACCTTGAGAGAACAATAATCAACTTCATATGGCAAAACAAAAAACCCAGGATAGCCAAAACAATCCTATACAATAAAAATACTTTCGGAGGCATTACCATCCCTGACTTCAAACTCTATTACAGAGCTACAGTAATGAAAAGTGCTTGGTATTGGCACAAAAACAGAGATGTTGACCAATGGAATTGAATCAAAGACCCAGATCTTAATCCACAAACCCATGAACACCTGATTTTTGACAAAGGAGCTAAAACTATACAATGGAAGAAAGAAAGCATCTTTAACAAATGGTGCTGGCATAACTGGATGTCAACCTGTAGAAGAATGAAAATAGATCCATATCTATCACCATGCTCAAAACTCAAGTCCAAATGGATTAAAGACCTCAATATTAATCTGACCACACTGAACCTGATAGAAGAGAAAGTGGGAAGTAGTCTGCAAGAAAAGGGCACAGGAGACCACTTCCTAGGTAGAACCCTAGTAGCACAGACAATAAAGCAAGAATGAATAAATGGGACTTCCTGAAACTCAGAAGCTTCTGTAAAGCAAAGGACACTGTCAGTAAGACAAAAAGGTAACCTACTGATTGGGAGAAGATCTTCACCAACCCCTCATCAGACAAAGGTCTGATCTCCAAAATATACAAAGAACTCAAGAAACTAGACACTAAAACTCTAATTAACCCAATTAAAAAATGGGGTACTGAACTGAACAGAGAATTCTCAACAGAAGAACTTCGAATGGCCAAAAGACACTTAAGGTCATGCTCAACCTCCTTAGCAATCAGGGAAATGCAAATTAAAACAACTTTGAGATGCCATCTTACACCTGTCAGAATAGCTAAAATCAAAAACACCAATGATAGGCTATGCTGGAGAGGATGTGGAGTGAGGGGAACACTCATCCATTGTTGGTGGGAATGCAAACTTGTGCAGCCACTTTGGAAATCAGTGTGGCGGTTTCTCAGGAAACTGGAAGTCAACCTCCCTCAGGACCCAGCAATTCCACTCTTGGGAATATACCCAAGAGATGCCATATCATACTACAAAAGCATTTGTTCAACTATGTTCATAGCAGCACTATTTGTAATAGCCAGAATCTGGAAACAACCTTGGTGCCCCTCAATAGAAGAATGGTTAAAGAAGGTGTGGAACATATACACATTGGAGTTTTACTCAGCGGTAAAAAAACAATGACATCTTGAATTTTGCATGCAAATGGATGGAAATAGAAAACGCTTTACTGAGTGAGGTAACCCAGACACAAAAAGAGGAACACGGTATGTATTCACTCATAAGTGGTTTCTAACCATAATTAAAGGTCTTTGAGCCTATTATTCGTGATCCTAGAGAAGCTAAATAAGAAGATGAACCTGATGAAGATTATTTAGCTATCCGCCAGGAGGTAGGAAATAGACAAGAGTCCCAGGTAACCTCGGGTGCATGGGGGGGGGGGGGTGGGAGGGTTGTTGGAAGGGGAGAGGGTTAGAGAGAAGGGAGTAGGGGAGGAATGGGGAAAGCTCGGTGGACCGGGATGGGGGGGGGGAGGGAGGAAGAATGAATATGGGATCAGGGAAGAATATATTTCAACTAAGGGAGTCATTTTAGGGTTTACAGGAGACTTGATTATATATGGGATCCCAGGTCCAAGGAGAGATCCCCAGATTGTTCTCTGGACAGAGGAGAGGGTGTCTGAACCGGCCTTGGCCCATAACCATACTGATGAATATTTTGCTTATCACCATAGATCCTTCATCTGGCGATGGATGGCAATACAGACGGAGACCCACATTGGAGCACCGGACTGAGCCCCCCAAGGTCCAAATGAGGAGCAGAAGGACGAAGAAAATGAAAAAGGAAATAAGGACTGCGAGGGATGCTATCACCCACTGATACAAGGGGACAGATCTAATGAGAGCTTACCAAGGCCAGTTGGACTGGGATTGAACGAGGACGTGATCCAACCAGATTCTCTGAATGTGGCCGGATTCTCTGAATGTGACTGGCCCGGAGTCTTTCTGAAAAGCCATTGACAATGACACTGGGACTTGTTTCCTCTGCATATACTGGATTTTGAGGATCCAGTCTGTTTGGATACTCACCTTCCTGGACCTGGAGGGAGGGGGAGGAGCTTGAACTTCCCACAGGGCAGGAAACCCTGACTGCCCTTAGGGAGGAAGAGGGAGGAGGAGAGGGAGTGAGGGGAGTGGGAGGGTGTTGGGAGGAGGCGCGGAAATGGAAACTTTTATAATTTAATAAAATTACTTTCTAAAAAAAAAAAAGAGTCAGAGGACACATCCACAGAAAAAGTTTGCAATGGCCCCAGAATCTCTGCTCCAGCTAATTATTAAAGGTCTCCTATTGTACAAAGAAATAGTCCAGAGACACTGGAGATAGGATTGCTTTCAAAATACACAGAAGTTCAACACAAAGTGTTAAGAACTGTGTACGATGGCCTAAACAATGGAAGAAATCAATCTGAAACTAACATTCAAGAAACAGAAGTCTAAAAAATGACCTGCATCCAGTATGGTGGCTTCAACCTATAATCCTAGCACCGGGTAGGCTGAGGCAAGAGAACTGTTTTGAGTCTGAGACCAGCCTAGACTACAAAGTGAGTTCTAGGTCAGCCTGTGCTATGTAATGTGAGTAAAAAAAACTGTCAAAAATATATAACATGTATCACTAAAATATATAATATGTATCACTAAAATGCTTGATAGGCTTTGGAAAAAAATGAGCATAAAAAATGAAAATTCCCAAAATCAACACATTGGAAATTACCCAGTTTGAGAAGCAAAACTAAAAAAGAAATTGGGGGGAGGGGTAAAGGACGCATAAGCATCATCAAGCATCACACATTATTGTTCTGAAAAAGAAAAGGCAGAAACGGGCAGCAAGACTGCTTACAAGAATCTGCTAACAAAAGGACATCCAGATTTATGTAGCTTGAAGAATTCCAAACAAACCAAATGAAAAGAGAGCTACGCTGCAACACATTATGAATCACACTGTCAAAAGAGGGCTTTGGGATTAAAAAAGAAAAGAATAAAGTAACAAATATACAGTGGAGCCTCCATAAGACTTCCAGGAGAATTCTCTGCAGAGCCCTGACAACCAGGGGAGAGTAGGGTGATATATTCAAAGCACTGAAAGAGAAAAAAAATGGACTATCGTGAAAATTATGTCCTGTAAAGTTTTCCTCTATGAAAGACAGTCTTTCCTAGACTTAGTCACAAGCTGAAGAAGTGTACTGTCACTAGACCTGACTCAAAAGAAATGATGTAGGGATTTCCCCAGTCAAAAGGAAAGTAAGCTAATTAGCAGCATGAATAAGCATTTACTGTAAAGTTCACCAGTAAAGACAATTACACAGGCAAATAAAGATTAGTCCATTAACGTACTGCTAGCAAATTCATTGTTTTCAAGTATGGTATAAAGACATAAATCTTAAAAAATAACTACAAACTACAGTAATTTGTTAATGATAGATATTGGAAAAATGTGAAAATTAGAACATTAATGAAAATGTGTGGAAGGAATAAGAGTAAAGAATTCTTGCATGCAGTCAAAGTTGTTACCACAGGCTCAAAACACACACGTTCCTTCCAAGACCTCCCCAATGGATGCCTTCAAGAGTAGACAGTGCTAAACACCGATGTACTAAGAGCCACAACTACTAAAGAACTATGGAGTATCAGACATACTATAGATGCTCTGAACAAAGTATCCGTGTATGGGTGCAGCAAATGCACAAGATTCCATCATACTACCTAGATCACTACACAAATAAAAACACAGATGGTTTACTTCTGGAATTTTCCACTTACTATTAGCATCCTACAGTTCACTGTAAGCAACTGAGCCTGCAGAAAGCAAAGCTGTGGTTAAGTGGACTACTGTAGCACATTAGAACTGAAACATGATTTATGCATGTTGCATGGTAACATAATTTTGTAATGTAGTAAATATAAAAAATATAAAGAAAAGCAATCAAAGCATACTGCAACAACCAAAAACAATCAAATCACAAAGAAAAGAAATAAAAGAAAAAATTAACAAAGGAACTATAAACCATCAAAAAGCACGTCACAAAATGGCCATGCTAATGCAAAAATGGGAAACTAAACAACACAAACTTTATCCAGTGGATCAAAGAAAAAATAAGCAACAAATTTAGAAAACAACATAATAAAATGTACAAGTTGAAATGAGAGCAATGCTAAGAAGTTCCAGCTACACAAATCTAAAAATTGAAGAAAAATCAAGGCAACAACCTGAATTTAAACTTTCAGAAATTAGAAAAAAAAACTTAATCCAAAGCCTACAGATAGGAAAAAATACTAAGATTATAGCAGAAATTTTTTTTAAAATGTATAAAGAAAAATCAATAACATCGAGAGTTAATTTTTTGAAAAGATCAAAAATGACAAACTTTTAGATATGGTTACTAATTTAAAAGGGTGGGGACTCAGCTAAAATCAGAAATGATAGAGTCCAACCAGTTTATCAGAAATGAAAAAGTTTTCCAGAGAATATTGTCATCAGTTGTATGCCACCATACTGGACAACCTAGATAAAATGGAAAACTTCTTGTAAATACACAGCCTGCAAAATCTATAGCATGCATGAGGCAGGAGGGGCGGGAGCAACACAAGTTCAGAGCCAACCTGAGCCGTGCAACAAGCTAAAGAATAAGTGGGTTCAGCAGCAAGACCCTGTCTGAAAAAGAGAATTAAATGGGTGGGTGAGTAGAATGGGGATAATTTGTTTATAAAATATCAAAACAGAATAAAATATCTAGAAATTAATGTGAGCAAATATGCCAGACCTATATAATATTGATAAAAGACACAAATAAATAAATAGGTATTCTGTCTTTATGGGCTTGAAAGACTGATGCTGTTAAAACATTTATAATACTCAAAGCGATACACATCAAAACTTTGATGGTTTTTCATATAAATATAAAATATAATCCTAAAATCTACATAGAACCAAAAAAGATCCTAGATAACTAAAGCAATCTGGAGAAAGCTAGCAAAGAGTGAGGCATGACACTTTTGATTTCAAAATATAGGAGAAAGCTACAGCAATTAAAAGAATACAGTTCTGGCACTGGGATAATATAATTCCAAAAGGTGAAAACAAACTAGAAATTGATACAGTTCTCTAATATAGTAATGAAAATGCTATTCTACATTACATGGATACTGGGTCATGGTGGATATGCCTCTAATCCCAGAACTCAAGAAGCTAAAGAAAATCACCATGAATTTGAGGCCAATCTGGGCTACAAAGTGCTAGATGAATCTCAGCTGAAGCAAGACTGTTCCAGCCTGCGTTCTGTCACTGTGATAATCATGACCAAAAGCAATGTGGGGAGGGAAATCTACTTCATCTTACACTTTCAGGTCACAGTCCTCTTTGAGGGAACTCAAGGTAGACACCTGAAGGCAGGAACTCAAGCAGTGACCATGGAGGATTACACTACTTACTGCTTTGTCCCCTAGCTGCTAACTAACGCTCGTTTTCTTATACAACCTAAAACCCCCTGCCTGGGGATGGTACCCACCAGAAAGCTGGGCCCCTCCTACATCAATTAGCAATCAAGAAAATGCCTCATAGATATGCCTATAGGCCAGTATGATCAAGACAATAACACCACTGAGACTCCCTCAGACATTTCTGGTCTGTATCAAATTAACAGATGAAGCTAACTATTAGAGAGACCCAACCTCAAAAAAGAAGAAAAGGAAAGCAGGGGTGGGTGGAGGGGTGGAGGGAGGGAGGGAGAAAGGGTGGAAAGGGAAGAGAAGAAGGAAAGAAAGATTGCATAGTGAAGAGGAAGAGGGAGACTCCATCTTCTCCAGGGAAGAACCTCCATAGGTTATCCAATCCCAAGTGATCAGTCCTAAATATATATACACAGGACTCAGCAGCGTGTGTACATGTGCCTGTGTGTGTGTGTGTGCGCGTGTGTGTGAGAGAGAGAGAGAGAGAGAGAGAGAAACAGACAAATAATTTTCAAAAAAGACTGAAATAAATAAATGCAGCTGGAGAAACAGACTAATGTGCAAGAGTATGGACCTGAGTTCAGATCCTCAGCAGCGGGACACATTTATAAGTCCAGAGCTAGGGGATGGAGACAAGCAGCTACCCGGTGTTCACTGATCAGCCAGTCTAGCTAAGTTGGTGAGCTCCATGGCTCCAGGTTCAATGAGAGACCCTGCCTGCAAAAAATAGTGATAATGATAATAATAAATAAAAATAAGCATGAATATACACATATACACAGAAAGACGTTGGATATCAACCACTCACCTACACACACAGGCAAACTATGTGCACACCAGTACACACATGAACAAACATAGCTTCAAAACATAACCCTAAAGCAAGTTTATGATGGCTTAGTAACCAATTATAACTAAATTGTTATATCCTTGTTATCTGTGACAGTCATGGAATTCATAGTATCCCAAGATGAGGTAACTCACACTACTTGATTTTCATGTCCTTGTATAGCCCCTCTACACTGTGTCTGAGCTGGGTTTGTGATTAATTTTATTTAATAAAATGCACCAAACTGACACTCCACTAGTTCTAGAAAAAGCCTTAAGTGGCCCTACAGCACCCTTTGTTGCACAACGGGAGACGCTGTGCATCCACGTAAGAAGTCTGAATACCCTGCTGGAGAGAAGAGACTGCCAAATGGAAAGGCCATATGGAAAAGTCACATGAAGAGGAAAACTCTGACTGCATAAAATGATCCCCGCCTTCAGAGATGAGTACAGCCTGCCAGTCATCCAACTACCCACCACTAAGATGCCAACCATCCAACTACCCCACCACCAAGATGCCAAAGGAAGGACATAACTATTTTCAACATTACAGCTCTATCTAGTCCCCAGATCAGTGCAGGACAAATAAAAAAAAAATGGAGAACGGCCCCCAACACATAGGCAAAGCAATAAAAATCATTGTTCCTTTCATTGTTAAGGTGGATCATCACAGAGTGAAGTATCCATAAGTAATAAGCTGGTTCCTAGAAGCAGTTCATTAACTAAAACCTAAAGCATACAGTCCAGTGTTAGGACAGACACCTGGCAGAAGCTAAAAGGACCTATGCACTACTATGAAGAAGGCTGAAAGGACATGGAAGAAAATGGTATTTGGCACAGAGCAAAAAGCCAATCCACATGGTTTGGAGACAGAAAGTTTGCCAAATATCACCTTAATATAAAAAATAAAAAAGTATCTTTACTGAGTTTGTATAACACTAGACTAAAGAAAATTCCAGGTAAATACTCAAATGGCAACTAATTTATTTTAGCTGAAGCAGAAAAGGTGAAAAGAAAAAAAAAAGGAAAGAAACATTTCTATTTTCAGCAGGGATATACTAAAGACATTCCCAAGACAGGGCTCATCACTTTTAAAAACAAACAATTTTTCATTCTCAGTCTCTCATACCAACAAAAGACCCTAAATTAAGATATGGCGTTCAAGCAAGACTTGAGCACTGTCTACACAGAAAGGCAGACTTCACGTGTAAAACTTTCTGTTAAGATTGAAAAGATCAAAGTAGTCATGAGTTGATACTATGCAGTCAAACACAGAGTCCTTTCAAAAGATAAAGTGTGTGCCTCACGGATCCTGTCAGACAACAGGAGCGACACTGCAGTTTTCTCTTGAGTGTTCTTAGCCAAGACTCAAAGGTGAAAATGACATATTGCTAAGAGAAATTGGATGTGGCTTCTAATAGTTTAAACCCAAAAGAAATGTACAAGATATCTATAAGGTTTTTGAGAAATTTTATCAGCAAATTATTACTGCCTTGGACTGAAAGTATAGATAAAATAGGCCACTAGACTCCAAACTAGGAAAATTATTCAACTGAAAAAGGAAGGATAACTCACAAAGTGGGTGGAGAGCCAGTGAGAAGAACCTCATGCCGTGCAGAATTGTTCCCAGGTGATAGAGGAGGGTTATCTGTCTATCTGTTACTTTCATTGGTTAAGAAAGAAACTGCCTTGGCCCTTTGATAGGACAGAAAATTAGGTAGGCGGAGTAAACAGAACAGAATGCTGGGAGGAAGAAGGCAGTGAGGCAGACGCCATGGCTCTCCTCTCCGAGATGGAGGTGGGTTAGAATCTTCCCGGTAAGTCACGACCTCATGGTGATAAACAGATTATTAGAAATGGGTTGAATCAATATGTAAGAGCTAGCCAATAAGAGGTTAAAACTAATGGGCCGGGCAGTGTTTAAATGAATACAGTTTGTGTGTTGTTATTTCTAGGTGTAAAGCTAGCCATGCAGGAGCCAGGCGGGAAAGCGGCCCGCCGATCCTTTAACATCCAGGTCTTAAAATGAAGTAAAAGAACATCTAACATTTGCCCATCTAGATCTCAGAACTGTCAGATTCAGGGACTCCTTTGTGGCTCCCCTGACCTCTCTCCTGTTAGAAATGTCTGCGGAGGTTTCCTATACTTGTCTCATCATCATATCCGGGCTGGGTGGGGTAGGTATGTCTCTGTCTCTGAGAAGACACAGTGTTCAATAAACACATGAAAAAATTCTACCAACAGACATTAGGGAAGATAAATTACAACCACAAGATATTACTATATACCTATAAAAATGAACACCATTACTTATCAAGTACTCCTGGCACAATTCTATATTATAAAAACATCAATTCTTTCCAAATTACTATATATATATATATATATATATATATATATATATAAACTATTTCTAATCAAAACTCTCAACAGAGGTATGTATGGAAAACAGAAAGTGAACTAATTATGAAATTTATATAGAAATGTAAAGCAAGAATTGCCTGGGAGTAGTAGTTTGAATATGAATGGCTCCCACAGGCCATATATTTGAATGCTTAGACTATTTGAAAGGACTAGAAGGATTAGGAGGTGTGACCTTATTTGAGGAAGTGTGTCACTGGGGGAGGTAGCCTTCAAGGTTTCAAAAGCCCAAGCCAAGCCCAGACCCAGGTGTGTGCTTGTACTCACTCCCCACCTGCAGATTGGGACGTAGCTCTCAGTTATTGCTCCAGCACCATAAGTGCCATGCTCCCCAGAATGATGATAATGGACTAAACTTCCAAAACTGTAAGCAAGCCCCCAACTAAATGTTTTCTTTTATAAGAGTTTCCTTGATCCTGGTATGTTTCATAACAATTGAAAACAGCAAGTAATCTTGAAGAAAAGAAGCAACAAGAGTACCAAAATCTCAGGAATTATTTAAAGCTACACTACTTGAAGCACTATAGCAATTTTTGTCTCCAAGGTGATTGTAGGTTCTGAAAAATTGAGGAAGAAAATAAAGGCTGACTTCTAACCTTCACATGCATGCACATAAACATTCATGGATACATATACACACACATGTAATGTCCATGGCAGTGGAGCACATTCCCAGAAGGTACTAGGACCTGGGTTCAGTGTCACATACTTGAAGCACTATAGCATTAACACAAAGATAGACAAACTGAAAAAAAACAACTACAGGTGAGAAACAAAGCCATACAAATAAGATTCCCTAGATTCCAAAAATAGCATCAAGCACAGCAATGGGGAAAGTAAGTGCTGCCATTTGGCCTGCGTTGGTGAAACAGTCATATTGAGAAATGATGAGAAGCAAAGGGAGTTATGATTATGGGATGCAGTTTCCACTGCCTGTTATGACATATTTATAACAAAAAGTGAAGAAGAGGCCATCAAATGTATATTCAGATATCAAAGTGTTCAAATTTATTCCATACAAGTTGTTCTGTCCAACCTAACTGGTGGGAAGGGCCGACCATTTTTGTTAGTAAGAGACCCAGAGAAGTCAGAGACTGAGCAGTGAAGAGCAACTCAATGCTGCTCATGGGTTATCGTCAACAACAGGCATGTCCAGGAGCAGCGCAGAAGCAGACAAAAGATCACCCTTGTTTATCACAGAGCCTAATCTTAGACTCATACTGTCACACTTCCCACCTAGACAGAGAGCATGCCAGCAGTTCGCCCTATAGGTCAGATTCTACAATGGCTAAACGGCCCAGATCTAGACCTGCAGTGTCCATACAGTGACTGCTAATAACATGTGGCCATCTAAATCTAGTAGAATGTAAAATTCACTGGTTCTCAGCCTGTTGGCCAAGATCAAGTTCAGAATGCAAAGTTCAGCTCCTGGGCCATATTTCAAGCATTCAATAGCCATCATGAGAAACACCTGCTATATTCTCTCTCTCTCTCTCTCTCTCTCTCTCTCTCTTCTCACACACACACACACACACACACACACACACACACACACACACACACAAAACCTCTATTGACCACTGCTACAATCAAATGTATTTTGCCCAAGCACCAAAGGTATTCTTAACTTAAATGAATATTTATTCTTGAGTAATATTTAAGAGGCTCTACTATGTGAATCTTAATCACACTAATACCAATAGTCATAGACTCTCAAAAAAAAAAAAAAGGTACTCACTTCCTGCCAAATCCCTACTCCCAAATCAGGCAGCAAGGTATTTATAATAGTGTGTCACTTGCATATAAAACAGAGTTTGAAAAAGCAAAAGATTACACTGCTATTTTGGAGCACACAAAAAATCAAATTAATAATCTTCAAATTTAAAAAAAAGGCAAAACATTTTTCAAATACAGCAACATAGTCAATACTGTATTTTCAAATACAGCAACATAGTCAAGTTTTCACTGTACTTGATCACCCTCTGCTGGCCATGCTATTAAACTGCATGTACAAAGGAAATTCTATCTACACTGGGAGACCTTTTTAAAGGGCATGGAGAATATCAGCTTTCTGCCACAATGCATTCCTGAGAACCACATATGAAGAGGATCATTGTAAAGCAAAGCACATTTTCCATAAAGACAGACTGTGACTATATTCCTCATTCCAAACTAAAAGCTACCATCAAATAGGCCATGGAAAACCCTCATGAAAGCAAACATGCAAAAACTATAGTCCCTTGTAATCATTTAAAGCAGGACAATTATTCTCCAAGTCCTTTCTTATAAGTATGAATACACATATCATTTAGCTGACAAATAAAAGTTAAAGGGTAAGTTCCAATTGATATAAAATTAGCCTAAATTTGATATTTCGAAAAGTATGTATATCATTAGGTTTCAAAAAAACCTTAGAATTTTTTATTGAAAATTGTGTTATTTTTATTATTATTTTACATCTCAACCAGTTTCCCCTCTCTCCCCTACCCCCAGTCCTCCCTACCTCCCCTCTGCCCCACCCCATTCACCACTCCTCCATTTCTCTTCGGAAAAAGGGTAGGCCTCCCATGGATATTAACCAAACATGGCATATCAGGTTTCGGTAAGACTAGGCACTTCCTCATATTAAGGCTGGTCAGGGCAGCCCAGTATGAAAAAAAGGGTCTCAAGAGTCTGCAAAAGAGTCAGAGACAGACTCTTCTCCCACAGTCAGAGTCCATAAGAAGACCAAGCTACACAACTGTCACATACATACAAGGGCCTAAGTCAGTCCCATGTAGGCTTCTTGATTGTTGGTTCAGTCTCTCTGAGCCCCTATGAGCCCAGGTTAGTTGATTCTGTAGACAAACCTAGAACTGCTAAACATCTAGACTCTTTATAAAATGATACATAAAGAATCTAAAGGAATGCATTTCCCTCCAGTAAATTAAACTCCTCCCCATTAAGCAGGAGTGATGTGCCTCCTCTACTGTGAAGCAGTATTGAAAGGCCAGAATTTACTCATCCTTAATCCCCTCACACCTCTGTCTCAGGTAGACATCATCATGCTGTGAGGAAACACCATGACCCAAAGCAACTCAGGGAGGAAAGGCTCTCCTCGGCCTATGCTTCCACACCACTGTTCATCATCAAAGGAAGTCAGAACAGGAACTCAAACAGGGCAGGAACGTGGAGCTAGTAGTTGATGCAAACACCATGGAGGCCCCGCTTACTGGCTTGCTCCTCGTGGCTTGCTCAGTTTGCCTTCTTATAGAACCCAGGACCAACAGCCCAAGGATGGCACCACCCACAATAGGCTGGGCCCTCCCCCATCATTCACTAATTAAGATAATGTCCTATATTTGAATATTATGGAGGCATTTCTCAATTGAGGTTCCTTCCTCTCAGATAACTTTATCCAACACACTTTCTAACTCTTTTTGTTCCAGTTTTTTATTGAAAAACTTTAAATAACATAGTAATATTTTTATTAAGTGATTTACTTTCACACGAGAATAAAGTATTTACTTTCATTTAGGTATAATTAGTAATATTTTATTGTGATTTAGATAATACAAGTATAAAATATTTATTCTAAAATCTAGAAAGTGTAAGGCTGAGGAGATGGTTCAGCTGGTAGAATATGATGACCAGAGTGCACAGCCCCAGCACTACATAAAAACCTAGGCAAGTAGCAGGAAAATCCTGGTGCTTTGAAAGCAAAAACAGACAGATTCCCAGGGTCCTACTGACCAGCCAGCCTAGTCAACTAGTGAGCTCCAGGCTCAGCAAGAGACCCTAGTTTATGAGAAGCCCTGCCTTAGGAACGAGCATGAACAGAAACAGAAACGACATGACGCCGCGCCCACACATCACATGCAGCTGCTAATGTCTATACAATGCCATGCATCACGCTCCGCGTTCCTTGTATCCTGGAAAGTGAGACTTACTAATTCCCTTGAATAAACGTGCCTACAAATTACCTTTACAATATTTTTCCCCAGTGGGTGGGGCGCTGGGGATGCAGACTAGTTAGTCCGGTAGAGTGCTTGCCATAGAAACCCACCTAAAACTCCAGGGGGCAGAAGCAGGGAGGTCAAAAGCTCAAGCTCATTCTCAGCTACTCAGCAAGTTCAAGGCCAGTGTGGGATACATGAGTTCCTGTCTCAGAAACAAACAACAGTAACAACCACAACAATGACTCCTTTTGATGGTACAAATAGAACCTTTCCACCTGAGAACTTACTTTTTGTTTTTTGAGACTACAAGATGACTACTAGAATCTGAAAGTAGTTGGTAATCAGTGGATCTGAGACAATCCTTTGGAAGGATTTCATCAGCACGAAACAAAAGAACAGTCAAACAAGGGTAAGTGAGTCCCTGTATGAAATGTGATAATAGCAACCGCCATGCCAATGACAAAGGCGGTAGTCACAGCTGATACTCAGAAAGTCCGAGGCTGAAGGCTCCGCATGGGTTGTGTCACTTTGTCCTGACACTGAGTTCCATACAACCTCATTTTACGAAATGATGAAATTTAGGTTTAAAGTAACTCGCCTGAAGATAGATAGTTGCCAAGTATCAGTAGTAGGATTTGAACCACAGCAAACCTCATTTCAGCTCAGCCTAGAAACAGCAAAGGACAAAGGAATAACTGCCGGGACTGCTGAGCTGGCATAAAGCAAAAAGGGCTGGAGAGATGGCTCAGCAGTCAAGACACTGATGTTCTCCTAGAGGACTTAAGACTCATTCTCAGAACCTATATGGCAGCTCTTAATCACCTATAACTATAGTCAGGGGACCTGACACCTTTTACTGGCCTTCACAGGCACTGCATCCACACTGTGCACAGATATGGCATGCAGGGAAAACACCCATACATATAACATTATATGAATATTAAATTTTTAAGGAAAAAATTAAATTTCCATATTTTCTGCCTAAGCTACCTAAAGCTTAGAGGTATCCTAGAAACACAGTCCATGAACCTGCATTCCAATATCAGACCCACTGTTGGGAATGCCCTGTGAGCCTCCTGAGGCTGCTATGCCTCCACAAATACAGAGGAGCAAGGCTGTCAACCGCACAGGCTTACAGAGAGGAGCACACAGGTAACTAAGAACATGTGTCCAGACAGCATCTTAACATACATGAGGCACTCCACAAACGGCACCGAAGCCCTCAGCTGGCTTTCCTGCTTTAACAAACTAGAAAACAAGTGGATTTCACAAAATCTGCAATGTCTACTCATCAAGGAAAGTTTCCTTCTTACATCTCAATCCACAGATTGTTACATCTACAGACATATTTGTTACACAGTTAAATTTATTAACTTTAGCACTAATATTAAAAATCTGTATTCCAAGCATTTGATAAAAGTTTGGTATTTTAGAAGGCAATTTGACAGTACCTATAAAAATATAAATGTGTGGTTACTAAAAATAACAAACATGTATACAAAAAAGAATGTTATTATCTCTATACTCCAGACAAGTCCCATTCACTAAAGATGATACCTAGTTACTTTACACACACACACACACACACACACACACACATCCCACCTCTTTAAAACACTTCTATACACAAATATAGCTCACTATACCTCTACCCATTTTTTAAACTTTATTTATCTTACATATGTTCCCAAGATAGGCCATACACACTATTTTAAACTACTGTACAAGATATTAAATCAACTAATAATCCCACCAATAGAGCAATTCACCTCCTAGGAATCCACTACAGTCTAAAATACATGCGAGTGTGTAAGTATATTCTTGGTACTATAACTGATAAGCTGGTATCTTTAAGCCCTGGGCCAAACTAATGTTTGCCTCCATAGCATCTCATGGAAAACATATTTAGAACCCCAGCCACTACTCCATGATCTGTGCTTTACTTCATACTTAGTAGAAGATCCTGTGGTGGCATTTATTTGTATTATAATAAATAAAGTTTGCCTGAAGATCAGAGAGTAAAACAGCCACACTGGCCAGACTTACAGACCAGGCAGCAATGACACACGTCTTTAATCCCAGTAGTCACACTAGCTTGCCATAGAAATCAGGCGGTAGTGGTGTGTGCCCTTAATCCTAGAACTAGAGAAGATTATAAAACAGGAGGAGACAGCTCTCAGACTCAGTCTCACTTTGAGGATTCCTGGACGCAGGATCACCATTTTCTGAGGTCAAGGTAAGAGCCAATGGCTGGCTGCTTTGCTTTTCTGGTCTTCAGGTTGAACTCCAATATCTATCTCTGAGTTTTTATTAATCATGTATCAAGATCCCCCACCTAACCACTTCCCACCATTATAGTTTTTAAGGGGAGCTTTCACCTATGTTTCCCCTTGCTTCTGTGTCCTAAGCAAAACGTGGCCCTGCAGGATATGGTACTTCCTCTTAGTATCTGAATGAAAATCTCTTTTTTTTAAAGGTAGTTGTCACCACATCATCTTATCATAATTGGTTAAAACAAATTCCACGTATATTTAACACAAGATACAAATGAGCTAAGCATTAGTGTGTGAACCAAAGCATTCTTTACGGTAATAAAGAGTGGAAGACATTACAGATAGCTTTAAAACATTATCCTTTTAAAAACCTACATGACAATGGTTTTGAGAACTAAGTGAAAAAAAGAGAAAGTATGGAAGGTGTGTATACACTTCATAATTTCTTATTCACATGGGCATAGATGTTAGGTATCTATTAAAGAATAATATATACCAAATTCTTGATGGGATTACCTCTCAGGAGGGAAGTAGGAAATAAAGAACATACAAAACCTTGGCTTTTCATTCTGCATACTCTACACTTAGGCTTCCACAAGTATTCACAGTTTTCTACATTAGAAAAACTCTGCATTCATCATGCATGGTTACATGACACCATCAGTAACCGAGGAGTTTTAAATAATATGTGTGTATTTTCTCATACTTCTGTGAAAATCTAGGCACAGCTGAACTAGGTCCTCTGCTTTCTACCTTCATAGAGCTACAACCATGATTTGACGAGAGCTGTGTTTTCATATGCAGACTCCTCAGCTACAGACAGATCCACTTCTTTGCCCCCCATGACCATCAACATCCGGTTCCCTGTGGCCACATGAATCACGGAAGCTGCTACTTCTTCAAAGTCACCAAAGGGCACAGCAGCAAGACCTAGAGTGAGATGGTGCTGGACACAACACAAGGCACTCACAGGAGTGACCTCACCATTGACATACTCTATTGGTTAAAAACAAGTCACAGGCCTTGGCCATCCATATTCATGGGGAGGAAATTATAGCAAGACTATCAGGAATTGGATTCTAGGGGCTACTATAAAGACAACCTATCACAAAACAAGGCAATTATCAGACCTCAATGGTTATGCTCTTAGACAGGTGTTGTGAAGTCATAAACAACTAAAGTCAAATACAACTACTATATTTCTTTGTCAAGAAAAAGATCAGATACAAAACACAAAAATGTAATAGCAGAATTTTAATTAAAATAGTAGTGAAATTTGGATCAACGGGTCTTCTAAAAGAAAACCTAGGTAATGACATGAACATAAACCAGGGAATATGAATGGAAGAAAGCAGAGAATCTCAGGAGTGACTGGTACTGGAGTTTCTGCTGTAAAATGCTAAGTATACTAATGCATGATGTATATTTGGGGGACAAAAAGAAAGCATGATAATAAGGGCTAGAATACGGTCTCATAATACTTCCAGGGAGTGTGAAGCGAGGCTGCTTCCAGCCTACAAAGGAATAAAGGTAAAGGGAAGGTGTCATCTCCCCTGAATAGGGATCCTAACAAAAGGCTTCAAAAGGACTCTGCATCTTTAATAATATAAAAAGGCTAGGGCACAAACAGCATCATCTAAAATGCCATTAGAAATGCTTCACATACAAAAAGGTCTAAGTAAAGCAGGGTTTTATAAAGTGATCAAAAAAGAAACACTAAGGGGGAAAATCTTTTAAGATTAAAGAGGTTTTTCAAAGGACAAGTTGAAGTGGCTGTAAAATTTATGAGGCAGCATTAAACTTCAGTTCTAAGTAACAATAAATTATTCACTATAAAAACATACATGTGTCAAATATTATAAGCCTCTTAAACTTTTTAAAACAATTCTTACAGAAGTTATTAGATGTAGTAGGTCAACATTAACAGATACCAACTTCTTCGTTAGCACAGTATGACCACTTAGAGAAAAGAAGCCAGCTTAGAGAGAAGAATGAAAGTGGGGCTTTGGTGGGTTACTCAGTGACATGGTGAGCTGAATCACATGCAAGGTCTGCCTTAAGTCAATCTTTGTAACTTTAGCTAAAATAATGTTAGTTTTATCTTTTAAATGTCTCCATGTAAAATGACAAATAGCTGTTAAGTAAAATACTTGTGGATTAAAGCTTAAATAAAACCTAAATTTTAAAACAAATCAAGTCATAATTATTAAAGGAGTATGAAATATCCTGAGAAGGGTTTTATGACCCTAACTGACCATCAGCCTCGTGTCATTGAGCTGAACAGAAAGACCTTTAGATGTGTCCTTGCCTGTTCCTCCAGTGTCATTCTCACAGAGTGTAGGCTCCTCTACAGTGCATGACCATGTTCCCTCCAATGTCATGTCTCACAGAGCGTAGACACCTCTACAGTGCATGGCCATCTTCCCTCCAATGTCATATCTCACGGTGTATAGACTCCTACAGTGCATGATCATGTTCTCTCTAAAACTGCCTTCCCTCAACATTCTCTAAAAGTTCAATTCAAAAATTCTTTTGAACTACTACCTCTGCCACAATACACCTACCTTAGAAAGTCTTTGTAGGCAGTAAATTAAATATGTAGCAGTGACTAACAATCTTCCCTAACCACACATATACTCAACTGAATATAAGGACTTAAGAAATTTTCAACATGCTTGCATCTGCTAGGAGGAACTGAAAATAAATTGCAAATATGAAAAATACAATTCCTACCTCATGAAATTAGAATCTAACAGAAAAGCCAGAGATTACACATTTGCAAACATGATGACTGTGACAGAAAAACATGGCGTCCCATAAGGAGAAGTGACAGGGCCACCTGGATGGACTTGGGTGTCAGCCTTTTGTCTGGAAGATGGGTGGGACTGATGAGAGCCATCACACAGTCAGTTCTTCACATTGCTTATCATTTAATCAATAACTAACACCTTGTAATCAAGTAACTATTTTTCATTAAAATTCATTTGATTATAGATAGTGGTGATGGCTTATTTTCACTATTAGGTGGATGAGATTTGGAATACGCAGGAGATACAATTCTGGGCATATCTGTAAGAATATTTCCAGAGAAACTTAACTAGAGAAGGAAGCTCCACCTGAATGTGGGCAGTACATCCATGGGCTGGGGTGTTGAGCTGAGTGAAAAGGGAAAGTGGGAAGCCGGGTGGGCACCAGCATTCATCTTCCTTCGTTCCATGACTGCAGGCACAATGTGACCAGGCGCTTGCTACCACGCCTAGCCTGAAATGATGAACTCTGTTCCCTCAAAGTGTGATCTAGAACAAGCCCTCCCTCCTTAGATTGTCTTTATCAAATATTTTGTCCCTATAATAGGGAAAAAAAAGATAGATAACACAGTGAACACCTTTTGTTTTGTTTTTTGAGACAGGGTTTCTCTGTATAGCCCTAGCTATCCTGGAACTCACTCTGTAGACCAGGCTAGCCTCCAGCTCACAGAGATCCGCCTGCCTCTGCCTCCTGAGTGCTGGGATTAAAGGCGTGTGCCACCACCACCCAGTCAACAAATTATTTTTAATGTGTGAACTTTATTATGTTTTCCTTTTCCAGTAAAGTGACTGGGTGACATGTAAATATTGTTTCCACTGAGGTTGGAAAGATAATTCATCAGTTTAGAGTTCTTGCTGGTCTTCCAGGGGACTCAGTTTGGATCCCAGCACCCAAGTTAGATGGCGCACAACTGCATGTAACTCCAGCTCCGAGGAATCCATCTCCCTCTTCTGGAGTCCAGGGTAACCCCATACACATTATATATTCAACACAGATACACACATATAAACATAAATAAAAATAAAAACCGAATCTATTTTTCAAAGAAGAATATTTTCACTGTATTTTTCTAAAACTTTATCTTGTGGTCCAAAGAAGAAAATGTCCATTCAGCTAGACTCCTGCTAACATCACACATTTCCTGTCCTGAATCCTTTTATGCACACTTTAATCTTCACAAGTATTTGCAAAATCCCATATGACTAGTGCACCAAAACTATCTGTGGACTTCTCTCATGTAAAGCAAGTTATAAATTATATCCAGGCAGCTTAAGCAGGCAACAGAAAAGTGATTATGTTGCCTAATTTTGTACTTTCTTTCTTGAATTATTTGATTCCTCAAATGCATCCTTCTTCTCTGCACTTTTGATACAATATTAACAAAGAAAAACACTTTAAAGACTATTTAAAGAAAAAAGGTCCATGTTCACTAATACATGTAAATAATGAAATTCACTAACAGCATACTACAGTAACAGAGTAACCTACTATAACTATCTATAACCTATGAACCCATGGCTAGCTTACAAAAAGATTACCAGGTTTTCATATTTTTAGGAGGAGCAAGAAAACTGACTGCTAATTTTGACAAATTCTTCAAAACCACTGTTAAAGACAGCACTGTGCAAGGGAAGCAAAACCAGTCTGCTCAGGTCACTGACTCTGTCTAAGAAGATTTACAGTTTTCAACCAACGGTCAAGGGCGAAGACAGACTTTAATTTTAGTGCCCTCTCAGACCACAAACTCAAGGTTCATGACACCATTATACTTAGAAAGGAGCCCAAATTTTAGCTGAACTGTTCTTTAAAGAGAGGTCTCATGTAATCCAAGTTGGTCTCAAACTTGCTATGTAGCTAAGGATGACCTTGAACTTTCTGATCCTCCTGCCTCCACCTCCCTGGTGTTAGGACTAAAAGCATATACTGCTATGATCAGGTTATGCAGTGCTGGGGATCAAACCCAGAGTTTCATGCATGCTAGGTAACCATTCAACTAAGAAACATCCCTAGCCCCTAGCTCAAGTCTTAATACAAATTTTAGCAAACAATGCCTAGATTTTACAGTCAAACAAGCCATTATATTTCTCATCATTTACAGAACACAATCTCTCTTCCACAATGCCATTTAGCTGCTAAGAGGCTAAAAATTATTCTGTAACTTTACCTCTTATTTTAATTCTCTATGGATATAAAAATAAGCATTAACACCATCTAATACAACTCATTCATTCACTTCTTACTCCTTTAAATATATCATTAAAGCTATCATATCTTCCTTCACTTTTTCTCCATTCTAATTTGTTTCCTCTTTCTAATAAAACTATTTCATGGACTCATTAGTTTGTGTTCAACTGTTCTTTCCCATCATGATATCTCAAATCTGAAAGACACACAACCTGACCACATCTATAATGGATTCTAATTACTAATACTAATTACTAATAACATTTCCACATTTAATAAGAAATGGACCAAAGACACTATAGTGGACAAGAATGACTGCTTTGTTAATAGAAACAAATTCATAAAATTAAAATTACCGAATGGCCAGAAGTGAAGGATGAAGTGTGATACATGTCAAATGACACTAGCCAATATTTGTAACGTTTCAAGAGACTCCAGTGTCAACAGGAAATATCAAAATTTAATAAAAACAAAAGTTTAAGTCTCTCCCTCTTAAAGACCAAAAGTTATACTACAACAATAACAGCCTTTTGGTACATTTCTATAACTTAGAAGTTTATTTTTATTTGTACTAAAAATACCATGTAGGCTTGATCCTCTACTGAAAAAGCAGCTGACGGGTCACATTTATACTCCTATTTTATAAAATGAAACAGTGAGCACGTCAGTGATGTGGGGGAGAGCTACTCCAGCAGAAGATGCAACACGGATGTGCAGAGTGTCACATTCTGACGACATCTCTGGCAATGCTCTTTTCATGTCATAAAGGAAACACATAACCAGGTACACTTTTCAAATGATGAAATACACACACACAAAAAAAAACCAGAGTTAACAGATATTCATAAAACTACTTAAAATGTAACATAATCTTCTTAAATATCTAGTAAATTCTTAAAACCTGTTATTTTTACTTACCTAACTTCTATTCACAGCCCTCAACATTAGTAAAACTACAATGTAAAGCAAAACCTTATGATTAATAAAGAAAAAGCTCTAACATATCAGCCAGTTGCAAAAGCAGAATAAAATTTCCAAACTTGAGGTTCAACTCCACGCCGTACCTGTGGACACCACTTGCCGACAGCACCACCGTGCTGTCTTCTCCAGAAGAAAACTGCCATGACTCACTCAGTCTGTGTTCGCCTGGCTCCAGCTCGCCCACCACCCAGTCTGGTAACTTCTCTGGGCTTGAACCCTTTGGTCGTGATGGATTTGGTTCATCAAAATAGATGGACTGGTTTTTAAAAATCAGAGAAATCATTTTTATAAAATGTACTATAAACAAAACACTTAAGTTTCCCATCAACTTTTAAATCTGGCAAAAGCTTTTAGAATACCCAATTTAAATACAACTATAGACAAATATATAAAATTTATCATTAAATACATAATAAATTATGCAATACTAAAATAATAAAATGGTTAACTTATTTACATTTCAGTGATGTTCTATTATACAAGAAACCTAATGAACAACAAAATTACATGGCAGATAAAGCTGGGGATAATTATTTATATAAGGATATTAGTATTATAATTGTGGTTCTCAACCTTCCTAATGCTGTGACCCTTTAATAAAGTTTCTCAATTTGTAGTGACCCCAACCATAAAATTATTTTACTTGCTGCCACATAACTGTGGTTTTGCTACTGTTCTGAATCATAATGTAAATTTTTTGGAGAAAAAGCTTTGACAAAGGGGTTGCAACCCACAGGAGAACCAGTGTTTTATAGTTAAATGGAAAACTTTAAAAATTATATCCTATTCTATTTCTTCCAATAAACATCAATTAATCTGCACATATAGGCACATATATACACAAAATCAGTATTTGGAATAATCACAATTAAAATGTGCCAGAAATTAAAACTAAAATTAAAAGCGCCTCGATGAGGTGGGAACTACAAAGTCGGAGACATGGCATTTAGTTCTAAACATATTGTTCGTTCCATGGGAGGTCAAGACAAAGCTCTGGCCTTCTTAGCATCATTTGTGAAATAAAATTCTCCCCTACAATTTTATGAAATTGACTGTGGATGGAAAAATGTGACACAATACATTCATATCCCGACATCTACTATTCCTCACAAAACACTCCATTTTAGACACTGAGGTGGCATTAGCCCAGTACTGTCAGTGAGCCAGGTACATGATAAGGTTTCTGGAGAAAACTCTTCTTGCGTAACCATCACCTAAGTCTACAGAAGTCCTCGAGGGGCTACTCTTCAGGAAATGGTCACATATGACCCCTTTATCTTAAATCTGAAATGAAAGATGATTCCTTTTTAAATGAGATATAGTTGTCTTGGTTACTCTCTGCTTCTCCTCCCATGGTTTAAGTTATTTGCAGTGAATCATAACTATATATATATTATTGGAAAATGCCACAAATAAGTTTTAAAGTGGGTGCTATTGTAAGTTGGAATAGATTCTCATAAACTCTGTTCCACTATCTCCAGCAAGATCTATTTGCACAGTATAAACTGAGTGCTGGCTAGTTCTACATCAACTTGGTACAAGCTAGAGCTATTTGGGAAGAGAACCTCAGCTGAGACTGGCCAATGTGCAAGTCTGGAGGGCACTTCCTTCACTGATGTGGAAGGTGTCAGCTCACTGCAGGCAGTACCACCCGGAGGCTGGTGGACCTGGGCACTATAAGAATGCAAGCTGAACAGGCCATAAGGAGCAAGCCAGTAAGCAGCATCCATCCATGGCCTCTGCTTCAGTTCTGCTTCCAAGTTCAGTTCCTGCCTTGATTTCCTTCAATGGACTGTGATGTGAAAGTGTAAGCAAAATAAACTCTTTCCTCCCCAAGTTGTTATTGTCACAATGTTTTATCACAGCAATAGAACCTTTGAGTAAGGTAATATCTACTCATATTCACTGAGTAGTTGTCTTAGATGTCTCCATATAGTACAAACAACTCCATGCTGTCTGCTATTTTGGGAATCTTGTGGAGATGGGGAATAAAAGCTTCTTAGACAATAGACAGACTGGTGTACTCATTCTAATGTCAATACACAGCGCGATTTCCCCAATAGCGCTGATCTTGGTATAAGCAAAACATATGGTCCTCCTTTTACAATGGATAATAGCATTCAAAGATTTTGTATTCTGCCACCAATAAAAGGAATTATCCTCTGGTGTGCAACATGCAATGATGCTAAATTTTGGTTAGTAAATTGCTAAAATGTACAGAAATTTTGTATTAATTTTGTAATAATTCTAACATTCACATATGTATATGCAACTGCAGTTAGCTGTCAATTAGATATGATACTCATAACCTACACAAACCAAGAGGCAAGTTTATGTTTACAAGGAGCAAGATGGGGACAACCAACTAGCTATAAAATAACTACCTCATAACAAAGCTGATAACAATTAAATCACTATAGAAAATTATTTTTAAATACTAATTTAATATTATCAACAGACTAGAAAGGAACCTCTAAAAGCCATTAAACTGATATGTTAAACAATATATATGAAAGAACTAATAAACTAGAATTTATTGAAATACTTAACATATTAAGAGTCAAATTTGAAAATTAGTAAGTAATTAAGGCCAGTTTTAAAATTTATTTTTATATAAGAGAATATAAGTGAATAAAATATTAAAAGAAGAATATTTTCTATTGAAAATGGGAAAATGAATCAAAGTTTTAATTTTATGTATTATCTAGCACATATAACTCATTATTATTTCCTCCCCAAAAGGGATGCTATATCATAGTCACTTTTAAGGAAATGAAACTGCTCTGCAGTGGTCAATGGTACTTACCATATATGATGGTAATGTTTTTAGCGTTCCTGGCTCAGGACGGTGTGTAAAAGGGCCTTCCAGGACTCCTCGCCTAAGCATGTGCAGTAACAGCTTTGCATACAGGTTCCGATTCTTCCTACCCAGGAGTCCTGCACCTGTTCCCGAGGGCTCACACAGCTTTCTGATCCAAAGAGCACACCTCTGCCGTTCTGTATGTACAGAAGAACTAAGTGAAATCTGATCCTACTGTAATTTAAAAGGGGAATAGCCAACTTCCTAAAAAGCCCAATTGTAAATACTCCAAGCTTTCGAAATCATGTGATTTCTGGTGTAACTTACTCTAATTGACCACCTCATCGAGAAAATATTAATAAACTATAAGAATGCAAACGGTGTGGCAACATTTCAACAAACTTTACAACACCAACAAAAAAATGGTTGTGGACTGAAAAAAAAAAACTGTACACTCCCAGTCTAGAGCTCATTTTATTACCTAGGTGCAGCTGGGCAACACAAATATGAATACATATTTTCATAAAAATAAGATTCCTGGAATCTGTCATTGATAGTTAATAAAAATAAAATTTCTGAATATTATTAAACATGTTTTTAGAAAATAACTTTAGATATACTGAAAAGATTTCTCTAAATCCTAACTACACAAACATAGAAAGCCAAGCACATATTCACTCAGAAATTAAATCCAAACATTTTATCTATTAAAGCCAATAATTCCAAGAGATTTGTAGCTGATTCAAGGCTTTCTTTGATATCGCTAAAATAATTGAGTGAATAATTTCATGAAATAATTATCCTTCTAAAAAAATCTACCTAAAACTGTGGCAATTTAATCCACATAACCACTGAGTGTATTATCTTGCTGTGACGCAGGATTTTTTAACTCACATGAACACTACTCTGATATTTTTATCAGTCTAACTTAATTTGTGGATTACATATATATTATACAAATCACTAATCTCTTGACTTATAAAAGGTCATAATCATTTATTGTTTTGCCTACAACAAAAAAAATCACTAAGTCTGGATTTACCATTTTGTAATCTCACTACAGGCATGAGAGGTAGATCTCTTTTTTTAAAAAAAAAAAAGTGTGTATTTTTGCTCTGAAAATTATATGAACACCAAACAAACTTTATAAATATTCAGCATACTTTAAACAAACAGAAATACATAAGTAGAATTGATTTGCTTGAGCAAATCATTAAAAATATGATATCGTCATGTCTTCTAGCAAACTGACATCTACATTATATTCAATGCATGCACTTTGGTATACCTTGATTAATTAAGAGCTTAATTCTCTACTTAAAATGGTAGAAAAGCCCACTGTGAAAGGTGGCTTTAGCTGTAAGACTAGATGAGCTGGTACAAATTTCTAGTTCTCTCTCTCTCTCTCTCTCTCTCTCTCTCTCTCTCTCTCTCTCTCTCAATTTTTGTTTGTTTGTTTTTGTTTCTGTTTTTCAAGGTAGGGTTTTTCTGTGTATCTCTGGTGTCCTGGAACTAACTCTGTAGACCAGGCTGGCCTCAAACTCACAGAGATTGCCTGCCTCTGACTCCCTGAGTGATGAGATTAAAGGCGTGCACCACCATTGCCCAGAGAAATTTCTAGTTCTTAAATGGGATGAGTTCCTACATGTTCATTATGAAGTAGTAAAAGAGGACCATGAATGTTCTACATAGATGATGTGTATGAACTTAAGGTTATATTTAAGAATTCTAAATACCTAAAACCTAATTTTTAAAAAGACAAAATATGAGAATAGTTTGATTTTAAATACATTTATAATGGGAAATCCTAATACAAAATTTTCTTAATTGGCAGATCCAAGACAAAAAAAGAAAAAAAATAGTGCTTATCAAAGTTCTAGAATCAACATAGGTATCCATCAATGGGAAAACAAATAAAATATGGGATTTATATACAATATGATCTTATTCAGACATAAGAACAATATAATGTCATCTACAGGAAATGAAATGAACTACATATCATCATGTTAAGCAAAACAAACCAGATTCAGGAAGACAAATATCACACATTTTCTCTCATACACAGAATCTAGACATTGAAAATGACATGGAAATAAGAAGGGTCACTATTACAGAAGAGGAAAAGGAAAAGCAGAAGTAGGAGGAGAGATAAGAGAGAACAAGAAAGGGAATGACCATGATCAAAGTAAATATAACGTTCATAACATATATAAAAATGTCATAATGAAACCCATTATTTTGTGTAATCAACATGTGGTAATTTTTAAAAGGTAGTGAGTATCAGAAGAGGATGTGATACCCATCTATCATTATGTACTGTCAGAAGTCATCATGAGTCAGCAACAGATGTGAAGGAACCTGAAGCCATGAGAACTGAAGAACAACAGAAGAAGAAAAGAAAGGCTAAGGACCAATCAACAAGGTAAGAAAAGAGGCACAAGGATATGGTTCAAGGGAAGGTCAGAGAAGGCTGAGAGCTCCGGAACAACAGCCGAGCAAAGACTGCATCATTTCTATGTACATTGCCGTCTCAGTGCAGCTCCAAAGAAGTCTGTAGCATTAAGCAAGCCCCCCACTTTGAATATAAAGTGCACTCAGATATCTCAGGGACATGAGAACTTGGAAGAACAAAAAGTCATGGCTTCTTAGGTTCACTCCACACCCCCTACTCAATATCTATCAGATCTACCAATTGCTCATTACCCCTATAGTCGATAATACAGCCACTGCAGCTTAGAAGATCTCCTAGGGCCCTACATTCTATGCAGCCCTCTAATACATTAAAATTTCTGTAAATCTATCTTGAAACAAAGGTTCTCATTCCAAAAGTACAAATAATAGGGCAGAAACGAAAGCAACATAAACTCATTCATAGTTATTTTATCAGCTAGTCAGATTTAAAGAATCAGGGGTTAACAATGGGTCCATGAACTGGAAGTCACTTCCAAGGAGGAGGGAAAAGACAAAGAGAAGAAAGAGAAGTAACTAACTTTTAAGATCTCATGCTTTAAGCTCATGGCACGAGCCATAGCATCACAATGAAACCCTGTCAAAGCTTAGAGGACACTGCCACTAAATTTTTATTTACCCAGGAACAGCTCAAAGTAAACAATCCTACATCAATGATAAACATTAGCATTAAGTAAGTTTTTTAAAAGGGAATTTCAACTTTATTTCCATTTTGACAGTTCACTCGTATGACATCTAATCCTGATTGGAGATATTCAGAATCACCAAGGAAACACATTTCTGGCTGTGTTTGTGATGGTGTTTCCAGAAAAATTTAACTGAGGAGAGACCCATGTTATATGTGGGCAGCATCATTCCACAGGCTGGAGGACCTTAAATGAAGCTGAGAAGTAGCATTCTCTGCTCTCTGCTTTCTGACTACAGATGCAATGTGACTGGCCGCTCAAGCCCCAGACACCATGCCCTCCCCACCATGAGGGACTGAACCCTCAAATTGAGAACCAAAACAAGCTCTTCAGTTGCGTCTTACAGGTATTTTGTCATAGCAATAATAAAGCCATTAGTAGTTAATATAACTGTTTTTGATCAGATATTCTTATTTTTAATCTTAAGGATCTAATTTCAGCTAGATATGGTGGCACAGGCCTATAACCAAGTACTGGGGAGGCTGAGGCCGTATGCTGGAGGCTAGTCTGGTCTACATAGTGAACATCAGTCTAGCCAGGGCTACATAGTAAGAATATCTCAAAAACAAGAGTCTAATCTCAAACACAATCTTACCTGACCTGTGGGGTAATTTTAGAACAAAAGGCTTCATATCTACCACAAAGTGATCAAATTCTGCATCCAGTTTCTCCCATTTTTCTTCTTCATTTTCCATTTCCATAATCTGTTCTGTGAAAAAGTTAAAATTAGGCATCAAGTATCTGTATGAGGAAGGCTAGGAAACCATGAGAAAGCACATTAAAGAAAACTTGTCAGTTAAATACCAGTCCTCCTTAATTGACTGCTAGACTCAGTGAAATTCTGATCAAAACTTAAGACAAGCCGATTCTAAAATTTATATGAGAAGGTAAAAGAATCCAAGTAGCAGCAAAAGTTTTGGAGAATTGTGAAGTTGGAGGCTCACATCACTTGATTATAAGCTGAACTATAGCAGTCGACATTACAGTGCTGCATAGAGAACATATAGACCAGAAAAACAGAACAGAAAGCACAAAATGGACCAATAAAAGTATGAACCCATGATATCTAACAAAGGCATATCAAAGAGAAATGACAATTTTTATAACAATAATGATGTAACAATATGCATGTAAATTGAGTCTAAATGAATATTGGACCTAAATGTAAACTGTAAAAATTGAATATAAAGGAAAAGATCTCCTTGACTTTAACAAAGAAAAAAAAAGATTACCTACAAAACAAAAAAAACTGATATATAATATTGGACTTCAGCCCACTCCACGCCACCCCCCAAAAATATCCTGCTAGCTTTGATCTGTAAAGATCCTATATAGAGACTGGGAAAAGTCCTTGCAAATTCTGAATTCAAAAGTAACTTCTATCAATAGCTCATGAGTGATTGGGGAATTATAGAGTTCTGTGGTGCAGTGTTGTGTGCTGTGAGGCCCTTGTTCAAACTCCAGCACAGAAAAATAGCATTAATAAGGAAAATATGAATAATTCTCATCACTTGGCCATAAGAATAAAAAACATTCAATAAAAATAATGACAAAAATCAATCCTTTTGACAGTAATTAATTATATATTTTTAAATGATAAGAGAGATGATAAAAAGAAATACATCATAAGATTCTGGAATGATGGTATCAACTACCCTGTTGTCATTACAGACTGCATACATGGTTTTAAATACAGCGATGAATCCTCCAAACATATATAACTCCTATGTGTCCGTTATATTTTATTTTATTTTAATAATTATATTTTAAATTATATTATTTAAATCAGTTATATTATATTTTAAAACAGCAATACGTTCACCAAAGGAAAAATACAAATAATGGCAATTATGCACATAAAAAGATGCTCAACATCACTAGTCACTAAGGAAGTAAAACGCAAAACCATACTGCAATACCCCAACAACACATGAGGACAGACAAAATTAAGTCAAGAAATGCAAAATGGTGGTGAGAATGGAGAATACAAAACTCTGATGCGTTGCCGGCCAGAAAGTGAAATGACAATGACTTTCTGGAAATTGTTTGACAGTGTCTTTCAAAGCTAATCATGCACTCACCATATGACAAAAACTCCCAAATGAAATGTGAAATCTATGCTCACACAAAAAGTGTGAATGTGGTGACTTGAGTGACTTTTTAAAACTCAACAGTGGAAACAGTCACAAATTGTAATATGATCACACATACTAATGCTGGACCCAGCAACCAAGAATGAATACTGACACCCAAAACAAGAAAAGCTACAGGGAAAGAACTCCTTTTCAAAAGGTTATGTGCTAGGATTAAAAGCATACACCACCACCACCCAGTACTCAGGAGGCAGAGGCAGGCGGATCTCCGTGAGTTCGAGGCCAGCCTGGTCTACAAGAGCCAGTTCCAGGACAGGCACCAAAAACTACAAAGAAACCCTGTCTCAAAAATAAAAAGTAAATAAATAAATAAATAAATAAAATTTAAAACACACACACACAAAAAAAAGGCTATGTGCTAAGTCCGTTGATATGAGGTCCCAAAGAAGGAAAAAGACTTTAGCAGCGAGAACAGTCAGCGGTCACAGAGATCATCAGGAAAGGACAGTCTGAATAGAGAGGATGTGCACCAGAAAACTACCAGGGGTATCTAACTGTTCTGCACATGAACTGCTGACGAAATTGTGAAGTCTGTACATGTGTAAGAATTCACTGAACTATATGTCAAAATCTTAAAAGTCCTTTAATTCCCCCCTACACCTTTAAAAATATTAACTCTTCATATACACTGACAAAACCAGAAACAAACTATCTTATGTTAAAAATATATCCAGGAAGTAGCAAGATGGCTCAGTTGCTAAAGAGCTTACTGTTTAAGCATGGGGACCTGAGTTTGGATCCCCAGTATTCACATCAAAAACCCAGGCGTGGGCACATGTGTTTATAATCCTCCTGTAGTGGAGGCAGAGACAGGCGGGTTCCTGGAATTCCCAGGATACCAAGTCTACCAATAGATGAGCTCCAAGTTCAGTGAAAGAGCCTAACTCAAAGGATAGGGTGGGAGGAGGTGGCATCTGGTACACACACACACACACACACGCACACACACACACTCCTTCAATCCTTACCTGTAGCGCAAACATGTAATGCCATTACTCAGAATGCTCATTGCCTACCTTGGTTACAGCATGATCTCGAGGCAAACCTGAACTATTTACACAGATGTTGTCTCCAAATAACAAGTAAAAAAGAACCGAGTGCAGTTTAGTAAAGGGTGCAGTACTTGTCTAGCATGTCTGAGGCCTAGGTTCAGTCTACAGATCCTCAAAAAATTAATTGTCTTTGTATTAAAACTGAAGAAAAAGAAAAAAGAAAAATTCCATAATCAATGTCTATTTAAACTGTGAGCTACCCAACTTGTCACATACTTACAAATGATGGATTGGGGGAAGCTTTGCCCTTCCTTCAAAGCTGATCTATGCCACAGTTTAACATTATCCCTGCAAAAGGAGGCTCTAATGTTTACAGTTTCTCCCCATTTTTTTCTACAGCCTCCTGTCCTGTCTCGGTCAGTGACCCTACCTTCCATTGGTTCCCTTCACTTCTCTCACAGCCATGAGAGGGAGCTATGGCCTCACTATTGCACACAGGTGCGTGATTTATTCAGTCTTTCATTCTCTCCACCCAACACTGCCTAGGAGGGCAAACACTGGCTAAGATCCCAGCTACTGCTTCTCTCACAATCGCCCCTTTGGGGCCTCAAGTCATCTGGCTACACGCTTGCTTTCCATTCCCATTGGGAACAGGCCGGCACCTGATAGCAGCACCTTCTCCTTGGACGCTCACCTGCACCTCTCTCCCTCCTCCTCCCATCCCACCTCCTCTTCCCTTGGCAACACTGCAAACCCCACTGATCCTGTCTCTAACCAAAGAGCCACTCCAGAAAGATGGCACTGTCTGGAAGTTGGATGGCTCTTTGAAGAGCTGACTTTTGACCAGTCCACAGAGCAATGCCCAAAACTTAACATACACCTTAAGCCCCTTAATCAATTGTGACTTTTTTCTCAACTTAAGAAAAAAAATGGTACTACTAAAATGGTACTCCTCCCACCTCTGGAAGGAGGATACATCCTTACATCCTTACCTTGCCACTATTCCTACATCCCAGCCAGCAGCAATTCTTTCCAAGATGGCATCTCCTCCTATCACTTCTTAACTATCACTTACCTACTCCCTCTTATTTCAAATTCTCCATCTCACTGGCTCCTTCTCCTCCTGTGTCGCCCCTCAGTCTGGCCTTCCACTCACCAGTGCACTCTTACTTTACTTCCAGCTCCATTCTCCATGGGAATCACCCGTTCCACTCCAGCAGGTTGCTGAGCCCTTTCAGAGTCCCCCATGATCCAAACAGCTATCTTCTTGTCTCCCTGGTACCACACCTCACAGCACCCTACCCTCCTTACGGCACTACTCCTACGCCTAGTACCACTCGCTACTCCTAGAAGTGCATCTTTGACTTAATAGCTCACTCCCTCCGGCATTGCTGCCACCCAGGTCCTTTCTTCTCAGTCTCCCAACGGCTCATTTCCCCAGGCACCATTAAGTCCAGATTCTGCATTGCTCTTTCCTTGGTTTTCTTAGAATCCAACTTTTTACCTTCTGTCTGGGCAGTCACAATCGGTACTGGTAGTTTGCTTATGCTGTTTACCTTAAATTTTATTACTAACTTACTCTCTCCTTGCAGTTCCAAACTCATATTTACAGCAGCTTCCTGGACCTATTCTGTAATGTCCTGTTTGTTACGAAGATATGTGTGTGTGTGTGTGTGTGTGTGTGTGTGTGTGTGTGTATCCCAAAGGAAATTCTTTTCAATTGTCTCCATATGCTTAGTGGTATCATCATCTGTTTCATCTTCCTTGCTAGACATATCAAGGTTTCCATATTCTAAACTCTCCATCAAGCAGCCCAGGGACAAACAGGCAGGAGCCCCAGCTTCTCTACTCTCACTGCGCTCTACCAGAGAAAACCTGTGCACCACTAACTTGTACCTACTACAATGGCCCCGTGACCTGCCCTCCAACAAGCCCTGTCTCTACCTGAGGAAAAGGTGATGCTAATCATAACAATTTCAAAATCTCTCTGCTGCTCTATCTCTAGATAGACAGTATCTCTACAGGATACTTTCCAGAGCCCATGTGAGCCGTGCAAGTGCCTTCCCATTTAGGCCTATCTCTGACCACGGCTAGTCTTCGCCTAACTACACAAACCCACCAATGGCCATTTTAACCTCCCCACTGTCATGATGAACTTCTCACCATTCTTCAAACACTCCAAGACTCCCCTAATCAATGCACAGGTCTATACAGACCTGGGGGCAGACATATACAGCTAGTGTCATTGCTGAGCGTAGCTAGTCCTATTACCCTAGGCTAATTTCTGCTCTCTTCTTACTGTAAATGTTCACGTGTGTGTTACTGCATTTACCATAATTTGCATATCATTTACATGTTCTCTACATCTGGGAGAGGTTCTTGGAAAGCAGAGGTTCTTGGAAAGCAACTTACACCTTAGTAAGCATCCTGCATATTATAAAATACATGTTAGGGGCTAAAGAATTGATTGCTGAATAAGCAGATTGATGTTCAACTTCTGCATGATAGAAAAATGGCTTTTTTGACAATTTTGGGGGGGAGTACAAGTTTCTGTGGGTGTGTGCATTTTCATGTGGCATTTTTGCATGTCTTCTTTGATCACTATGCACATTAATTTTTGAGATAGGGCCTCTCACTAAGCCTGAAGCTCTTCAATTCAGCTAGGCTGTCTGGCCAATGAGAATGAGGAATTTACCTGTCTCTGGGGTTACCACTGTACACCACCACTTTCAGCTTTTATCTGAGGGTTGAGCATCCAAACTCGGGACCTCATGCTTGAACCACAGGCACTTTACAGACGGAGTCATCCCCCCAGCCCCAAATGATTGGTTTGGAACACTTCTGAACACCAACTAGGTCTTACAGGATACACGCTCCTAATTCCATTTGTCAAAACTGGCCATCCTACTTTCTATGTTTACAAAGAGAGAGAGAAATGTGCTTTCAACTTTAAGACACAGTTAAAACAAACTTCATCCAGGACTGGGGAGGTAGCTCTGTGGCAGAGCATTTGCTTGGCATATGTGAGGCTCCAGTCTCAATCCTCAGCGCTGCATAAATAATTAACTAATCAAGTAACTTGGTTTAAATTAATTTAACGACCAGTTCATTCGTTTGGGGGAGTTGTGTTTGATTTGTTTCATTTTAAATTCCTACAATATATTCAGTACTTGGTGAAAGTACAGTATGATATTATATAAAGCACACTATGATAGCATACTGGGTAATAATAAAGTTGAAAACAACTATTCAAGTGGATAAATAAAACAGTGGAAACTCCTAGGTCCACAACTCTAAGCTCAGCTTTGCCCTGGATACACTCCCAGGCTTACACGCATGCCCATGTACTCAAGTTTGCCTAAGCCTGTCGTTTGCTGCGGCCAAAGCAAAAAGGTTCCTCGTAATCACTAAGTCTCAATAAATCCTTTGACATTTGTGGAAATGTTAGTGTTTGATATTAGAAGAGACTAGCATTCAGCAGTTAAGTGACTCACCAAAATCATATAATTACGCAAAGCCCAGATTAAAATTCTGAAATCCCTAGGTCTTACATAATCTGACAACTTGGTCATTTACATGTAAGTCAGAAATATCTCCAACTAATAAAAAAAAAGTAATTCGAATAATAAAAAGGCAATCCGAATGCGGTCTGGACACGTAATAGTCAAATCATACTCAGAAAAGAAAAGCAGAAATGGGCTGGGTCAGTAAAGTTCTTGCTGAAGAAGCAGGAGAACTGAGTTCAGTCCCCAATATCCACAAGAGACAGACACCTGTAATTCCAGCAGCAGAAGGAAGGAGAGACAGGTGGCTCCCTAGAGCTCACTCACCAGTCAGCCAAATCTAATCAGGGAGCCCAGGTCTCAGCGAGACTCGCTCTAAAACAAGTTGGACAGCTCCTGAGGAATCAAAGGTCACACTGACTCCTGGCCTCCAAATTTCTATGCACGCATATACCTGCGCAAAAATAACACCAACATGATACTTAGCCGAACTCTGCCTTTCCTTGCCCCTTATTTACTCTTCAACAACAACAAAAAATATAAATTACCATTTCAATTTTGGAAGGAATTTCTGCTACACAAATAAATTATACTGTACACACAGATTAGGTCTCGCTATCAAAAAGGTTTTTACACTACATTAGAACTTCAGGTTTAAGGTATTAAAACTGAAAAATAAGGCCAGGCATGGTGGCGCATGCCTTTAATCCCACCGCTTAGGAGACTGAAGCAGACTTATTCACTAGTTCGAGGCCAGCCTGGTCTACAGAGTGAGCTGCAGGACAGCCACAGCTATGTAGAGAAACCATGTCTCAAAAAGTTTAAAGAAAAAGGAAAAATAGGTAAAACTCTATCTCTGGTTTAGAATTAAATCATTCATGGCCTGTCTTTCACTGATAATTAAAATGACTGCTACATGCACAACCTACTTCAAAAGTACAGAAAAAAGTAGGGTGTCTTTTGTATTCATATTCTGTATTTATGTGGTGTCTTTTATTAAACTCACTGGCCTCACCTTTTCAAAAATCTGTTTCTTTGTGGACAGTTATAAAACAAGCTAAGACCTTCTCAAAGGTGCTTGGCTGCCATAGAAGTCAGTAAAGCACACGCAAGCTGCCAATATTAACAGCCTTAAAAAGAGAAAACCGCTAAGCCAAAGACGCACTTCATAGCATGCACCTCGCCAAACGCAACATAGTCCTGAAAGTTACTTAAAATGCGTTTTGTTCCATCAATATAAATATATTGTGGAGAGTAATACAGAGGACTTGAAATGCCAACAAGTCAACAAGGGTTACCAGGGCACGTTTTTGCGGGTTACACATCTGGATGTCTTCCCAGAAGACATCGGGGCAACTGTGGGCGTTAGAAATGTATCCCGGTGTGTCCTCCAGGGCACTTAACCAGATAGACACGATTTCCACTATCCTTCACCCGTTGGAAGGTTGGGCTTAGCGGCGTCAATAACCCGACTGGGTCCTGTAGGCAATCAGCTGGACCTGAACACTGCACAAATGATTCTGCTCTCCCCTCAGCTGGGGGTAAGGGAACGGGCTCAATGGCATTTCGCTTGCCTTTTCTATCTTACTTCCCATTATCTTTAAATAGTAACGACAAGTCATAAAAATACCAGCATACTGATGTGGGGGGAAAGGGTACACGCCCTGTCATCCCAGCACTGAGGAGGCAGAGGCAGGTGGATCTCTGTGAATTCGACACCAGCAAGGTCTACACAGTGAGAGCCTGTCTCAAACAAAAGGCCGCTGTCCTAAGTACTCGTTTTCTGAGTCTCTACAAATACTGCACGTCCCGCTCAAGGACCGCGACTCCGGGCTAGGAAGCTTGCAAACCCCAAATTCAGCAGAAGTTTCTCGGAGCCAGCCTGCAGTCGGGTCCTGCTCCCCGGGCAGAGCACTGCAGCCGTCCGGTTCCCTGCGGTCACTTCCTCCGCCGGTGTGAGCGGCGCCTGCGTGGCCCACCCAGGCCCGGGCGGCTGTCCTCCATGCTCCAGGACTCAGATCTCTCCTCACAACCCCAAGCCCCTACCTTAAGGCTCTGGGCCACGCCATGCCGCCTGACCCAACTTTACTGAGAACTTTCCCTGGCCTTCTCTGGGCTGCTAATCCCGCGGGGGCGCGCGCCACACAGGCCGCAAGCGCGGGTCCCCGGCCTGCGGCGACGCCCCTCCCCGAGCCAGCCCGCACGCGCGGGGACTGCATTCCGCGCAAAATTCCACTCAGAACCTGGGACTAGGGCGGGAGCGGGAACTATTGGTGAGAGAAAAAGGAGAGAGAGAGAAAGAGAGAGAACCTGCAGCCCCCACAAGCAAGCCGTCCACTCGGCCGCCGCCGCCCTGCCGCCACAGCCAAACGGTTTCAAATCCTTGCGGGCCGCTGGGTCGTGGTCGTCCAGCATAACCAGGGGCGGGACTACCGAGCTCGTCTGTCCCGCCCCCTCGAACAGCCGCTGACCCGCCACGCGGTTGCCATGGCGACGTGCTGGATGATGTCTATCACTGCCTCTCACATCCGAGGGGGCGGGAGTTTCCGCCCTCCGAGGTGTGGTTGTCACTCAAGGGGCGGAGACTTCCCACCGCGCTGTTCCCCACCCTCCGGGAAATGGTGACCCCCAAGCCGCTCCGTCGCTGTGGTAACGGTCTAGTCCACTGCGCAGGCGCAAAGCTCGTGGGTCTTCCCCCCCCCCACCCGTCTAGCCCTTGACGGTTTCCCGGTTTAATCTCCTGTGATCCTAGGGTGCTGTGTGGAGTAAACGCTGCTGCTTCCGGGCTTCCCACTGAGTAGTTTGTGAACACTTTAGAGACTGAGGAGAAAACAAGAAAAGCTCAAAAGCAATGGACTTACTGGACAATGTTCATAGAAAAGCCTGTCTGTTGTTCGAACAGACATCACCTTTGAGTAAGCTTTAAAGCCAGGAGAATTTATCCTTGTTAGCTCACACGGCAGAGGTGAGGGTGAATTATTCAGGATAAAGAGCCATCGTAAGTCTGAAACCACTAACCCTGAAAGACGCCGAACTGAAATAAACGGCTTTGTGTCTAGTAACTCTCTACAGAATCGTACCATCAAAAAGGGGGAAAAAATGTATTTTGTCCTTCCCAGGAAGTATCATGGATCTCGGGGCAGTCTATATTGCTGTGTGGTGATGCTCTTTGATCTTTTACGTTTCTAGGAGCTCTGAACTATGTACTTTAAAATATCAACAGAAACAAAATTTAAATTGCAAGAACACTGCCTTAAACGAAATTCAGTGTGCCACTGTTTTTCATCTAAATTCACGGCAGAATTCCTTCTGCAGAATCCCTGCCTTGCGCTCAGTGTGGTGCCCGACCTAACACAAGCACAGCTTGAAACATCTTTTCAATTTTCCATAAGGAAAACAGAAGAGTCACTTGTTTGTAATTAGCTCTTTTCGGCTTCCAGAAAAAGACCACACTCTTCAAGGTGCACTTTCAAATCCGTCTCCCTGGAGGTAAACACCGATAGCTCCTCATAGTTTCAGAGGCAAATTGTGCTAAAGAAAAGAAAGAATGAAGAATGCTTTCTAGACTATTTGGTTTCCGAAAGCATATTTGAACACACGCACAGCTGAGGAATGACCGACAATCCAGATCATTTGTATGGAGAATCATTGTAAAATATGCAGAAATGTGACCAGTAGGAGACCATGGAATGTAAGAGGTGGAGCTTACAGATCAAAAGATACAGATTCTCAAGTAGGAATAAGAAACTCAAGAGTACAACGTGGAGACTATAGGCAATAACTGTGTATTGAACCTTTTGAAGGGCAATTTGTGTTATATTTATGTGCAGGACATTAACCGTGTACAGTTAACCCAGCTCAGTGGTGAGTTCTTTGGCCTTCGCCTTTTCCAGCTTGTCAATGCGAGCCAAAGATTTTGGGCAGGAAGCATTGTCACCCTAGTGGTGGCAGATCTCATTGTATCTCTCCCAGTAGCTGGTCCTGGTAGCTTCCACCTGCTCAGCGGAGTGTTTCTGTCTTGAGTTAATCTGCATGAAAACAACAGTGGTGCTGGCCTTCCTGGGACCAGCCGCCCCAGCTTGGTCTTCTCTTTAGTGAGGCAGTAGCGAGTCCCCATCTCGTGACACAAGGCAGAGAGGAAGCCTACCAGCTCTACGGGGCCGACCCTTTGTTGACCAAGAGCGGAGCTTTCTTATTCTCTACCGAGGTTGTTGTGACCCTTTGAACTCCTGCTTGACGGACAGATAGTCTCTTAGTGGCCATGTCCCTTTTGCCTGCAGCTTTTTGCTCAGCACAGCTGGCAGCCTTAGCTTCTCCTCCAGCTTGGTCTCTCCTGCCCTGCACTTTTGGGCAAGCTAAAGTAGGTGGTGGCTGTGTAACAGTCCAGGGTCTGGATGAGCTGGCCTAATCACAGGAAGTACTTTGAGCTGCTTACAGATGAAGGTTCTTTGCTGTTGTAGCCGGATGGAACAAGGCCATTTGATGATAAAGCATGTGAGGTCCCTGTTGGTCTGGGTGTCTTGTCCAGAGCTGAAGTGCTTAGGCCTTTTCTCATAGGATTTGCCATGTTTTTGGCCTCTTGCTTCTTCATGATGAAGGAACAGTGGCCATCTTCTTCCCTTTGACCTTTTTTTGCTTTGGACATTTCTTCTGCTGCAGTAGAGAGTATATATCATAGTCTTGAAAATTCCACTCAAGGTATATTGCTGTAGTGTTCACCTTATAAAGTGGATAAGTGCATGAAATAACATATATGTTAATTTGCTCAAGTTAACAAGTACATGTTGTGTGCATATTTCAAAACATTGTATGGTACCAATAAACACATGATTTTTAGACAATAAAAAGAGTACAAGGACTGCAGAGATAGTCCAGTGGGTACCTGAGTGCTTGCTTGTGCATGAGGACCAGCGTTCAGATCCCCTGCCAGGTGGCTGTGGTTCCCACCTATAATTGCAGCATTCAGAAGGCAGAGACAGGATCTGAAGAGCAAAATGGCTAGTTAAACACGCTGCATAGAGGAGCTCTGGGTTCAAATGAGACATCGTGCTCAGTGATCAAGGAGGACTTCCAGCATCGACCTCAGGTGCACACACTCACACACCTGCACGCACACACACACACACTCAGACACACACACATGCAGGCACATCGCATGCACATCTTTTCAAAGGGGGCAAGAGGAAAAATGTAATTCAGTCAAGTTCAGAGGAAATGAGGGAAGGAATTTTCCTCCCTTAATATCTACCCTCAAATCTCTCCCAAAATAACTCTTGGAAAATATTAATGCAGACCGGAATTATGATAGCACATTTTTTTTCCTTCATTGTTTTTCATCAATGTGAATTTGTCTAGTCATTCGAAGGACTGTGAGTAATAAACACGCTGAAAAATACATGATACAAAAATAAATGTTCCTGACTTGGAATCACTGCAGTAGAGAATCAGTTGTTTCCACTCCTTAGCAAGAATTAGACATAAACAGAAGTGGAGTTTTATTTATTAAGTTAAGAATTTTCAGTTGCAGACTTTTTTCAGATTTTGTATTCATGCTATTGTAGGTAAATTAGAAAATGCTGGGCTCTTTAAAGAAGACATTAACACAATTTTACCATTAAAAAATAACCAGGATTGGGGATGGGGTGGTGGTGGCACACACCAGCCTGGTCTACAGAGCACATTCCAGGACATCCAGAGCTACACACAGAGATCCTGTCTTACAAAAAGAAAAAGAAAGGAGGGAAGGAAGGAAGGAAGGAAGGAAGGAAGGAAGGAAGGAAGGAAGGAAGGGGAAAAAAGTAACAGGATTAACTTATATGCACATACACATATGTTCAAATCTTCTATCTGTACATTACATCATCATCACTTTAAACGTGGCCTTATCCCACCATATACCTATAAAACAATTTGTTTACTTTTCTACTGTAGTTACTAATTCTGGTTTTCACAGTATTTCTGTAATAAAAGTCATTGTTGAAGTCTCAGTTACTCTGTTACCTCCATGTGACAGACTTATTTCATGGATATGTGGGTACATGTATGAATATGTTTGTGTGCACATGTGCAGTATGTGCAGAGGTCAGTGACTGACAGGTACCTTCCTCGGTCACTGTCCACCTGAGTTTTTTTTAAAGATTTATTTATTTCATTATATATACAGTATTCTCAGTATTCTGTCTGCATGCATGCCTGCAGGCTAGAAGAGGACACCAGATCTCATTACAGATCTGGTCTGGTGTCCACCATTGTGAGCCACCATGCAGTTGCTGGGAATTGAACTCAGGACCTTTGGAAGAGCAGGCAATGCTCTTAACCACTGAGCCATCTCTCCAGCCCCACCTGAGTTTTTGAGACAATCTCTCATTGAACCTGGAGTCTGCAGCTTTGGTGAGGTTGCCTGTCAGCCAACCGCAGGGGGCTGTCTACTCCTGCCCACCCCACCCACTCCCAACGCCGGCAGTTATAAGCTCCTGCACCCTGCTTTCATGCGGCTGTGGGGATGGAACTAGGGTTTTCAGGCTTTCAGGGCATGCACTCTATTGACTGCGCCATCTTTCCAGCCTGTAAGACAAGGGGGACCCTAAGAGAGGTGCATGAATTGCCCTGGGAAGGGAAATGGGATGAGATCTCATGGGTAAACTGAGGGCGATAAAAGGGAGGAGATGAAGGATGAGAACATGAGGGAGCAAGGTGGTCGAGTCTCGGGGGGAACAGAGTGGGGAAGCAATCAAAGAGATATCTTAAGAGAGAGAGTTGTTATGGGGCTGGGGAGATACCTGGTGCTAGGAAATTCACAAGAATTATTCACAAGGATGATCCCAGCTAAGACTCCTAGCAATAGTGAAGAGGGTGCCTGAACTGGCCTTTCCCAGTAATCAGATTGATGAATACCCCAACTGTCATCATAGAGACTTCATCCAGTAACTGATGGAACCAGATGCAGAGATCCACAACCAGGCACCAGGACTACCTCCAGGAATCTAGTCGAAGAGAGGGAGGTGGGAATATATGAGCAAGGGAGGTCAAGATCATGAAGGGGAAATCTACAGAAACAGCTGAACCAAGCTGATGGGAACTCATGAACTCTAGACTGTGGAGCCTCCATGGGACCGAACTAGGCCCTCTGCATGTGGGAAACAGTTGCATAACTTGGTCTATCTGAAAGACCCTTGGCAGTAGGACCAGGATCTATCCCTGGTGCATGAGCTAGCTTGTCAAAGTCCTTTCCCTATGGTGGGATTTCATACTTAGCCTTAGTGCAGGGGAGAGGGGCTTGGTCCTGCCTCAATTTAATAGGCCAGGCTTTGTTGACTTCCCATGGGAGCCCTTATCCTTTTGGGAGGAGTGGATGAGGGTGGGCGAGGGGTGGCAGGAGGAGGGGTGGGAGGGACAACTATGGTTGGAATGTAAAATGACATCTAAATTTTTTTTTAAAAAAAGTGATTTTCAATGGACATAAAATAGCATTAAGGTTTTCCCTCCCCAAATTACTCTCCGAACTTATTTTACAAATCTGTAAGACACTTGGCAATCTAGGAGAGTTTCAGAGTCACATTAACAACTTTTTGGATCTATGCAAATTGTCTCTTAAGAAAAGTTAGATGGCTTTTAATTTGCATTTTCTACTCTTTGAAAATGTGAATGTTTCTTATTAGTCCCTTTTAGTCTTCCATAGTAGAATCTCTTTTGCTCTTTGTTCATTTTTGAGGAAGTTGACCTGAGATGGTGTGCTGGTTTGAACGAGAATGGCTGCATAGGTTCCTGTATTTGAATGTGTGGTCCCCAGTTGGTGGATTGCGGAGAAGAATCAGGAGGTGTGTCACACTGCCAAGCCCAGCCTCTTTCTCTGCCTGCTGTCTGTTGATCAGAAGTTAAAGCTCTCAGCTACTGCCCCAGCACCATGAGTGTCACCATACTCCCCACCATGATGATAAAGAATCAAGCCTCCGAAACTGTAAGCAAACCCCAAATTAAATACTGTCTTTCGTAAGAGTTGCCTGGGTCATGGTGCCTTGTCATGCCAATAGAAGAATAACTAAGACAGATTGACAAAGATCCTCCACATTTTTAAACAGAATAAACTATCAATGACTTTGGACACTTTTGTGTAAAACTGATAGTGTGTACAATCCAATTTTATTCAAAAAATTTGTCTGTTTTTACTTTCATTACCTCTGTGTGTGTGTGTGTGTGTGCGTGCGCGCATGTGTGCATGCGTGCATGTGTGCACACGCACACCATGGCAGTCAAAGAACAACTTCTGGGAGTCACTTCACTTGGTCAGAAAGGTCAAACTCAGGTCATTAGACTTGGCAGCAAGCATCTTTGCCCATTGAGATATTCTGCTTATCCCACCATTTTCTATTATTAAAATGTCATTAAAATAAAATCTTGAATGATTTAGCTATCTAGACTGGAAACAATTTATAAATACTAAGAACCATTCCTCTGTTGTCTTATATAAACATATTAGAGATAGACATCAGAACAAACCCACAACCAGTAAATTCCTTAAATTGGATGGGAAGTGATTCAGAACTTTCTATTTAGAGACCACAAAAGTATAAATTACACCACAAATCGATGGAGTTAAGAAAGAGCAAAGAGTAAAAGGCATATTTTCTTTTCTTCATTAATAAAAACTGAAAAGGTCATTACCTTTTAGTACAGTGACTCTGGATTCTTTTATTTAAACCAGAACTAAACAAAATTCACCATTCTATCCTTACGCCAGTTCTCCAACCCAACTTCTTGGAGAAACTCATGCTAAAGAGTTATTAACCAAAAACAAACAACAGCAAACAAACAAGCAAAAAAACTGACTCTATCCCCATACCCAACAGTCTATATGTCACCCTGGCTAGCATCGGAAGAAAGGAGCGACCAGTTAGCAGGGTGTTTCAGTCTCCTCTGTATGACGATCGTCAGTGCCAGCCCTCCTGCCCAGTGTGACACCAGGCTATAAAATCACAGCTTTCAAGCACAGCTATTTCCAGGAAGCCACTGGGGAAAATCAGAACTTAACTAGAAGTGTGATCACAGTACAAGGCAACGGTCTGACGTCTAGGTATCTGGGTTCTGGGACTCCTTAGTGATAAATGGCAGAAATCCAAGCTATGTAACTGCTCTAGCTCCCTTATGGGACAATTGGCAAGATGGAGATGTTGCATGTTGAAAATTGCCCAGCACCGGATACAAGGACATTTCTATTTCTAGTCCTTCCCAAGTATTTGGTGAACATTTTGAGACCCAGTGTAATGGCTCCCGTGGCTGCTAACTTGATTGTACCTGCAGCCAATGCAAACCGTGCTGCTGGGCATCCTCTGAGGGATTTCCTTAACCCTAGTATTTGAAGCAGGAAGACCCACTCTAAATCTGAAAGAAGGAAGCAGCTTTTTCCCTGCTTGCCCTCATTCTCATCATCAAGTTCACCTATCCTGTTACTGTGACATTCCTTTGCCTGTTTGGAACCAAATTCTTCAGGAGTCCAGTGTAGGCTGGAGACTAACAACTCTCCATGAATCCTCTAGGACTCCAGCACCAAATAGGGACGGCTGAGACATCCAACCTCCTGGACTGAACAACTATCAAATTCATGAGACAGCCATTGTCAGACTATCCAGTTACAACCTGTAAGCCAATCTAATAAATCCCATTATCATCTTCATCGTCATCATTATTGGTGAGAGATTTGTATATGTGCACATATGTATTATATATATACATATATGTACATATATGTATATATATATCATATATCCAACCTATTCTATTCCTTTAGACAACTCTAACAAACCCAATAAATGCCACTAGGAGGCAGCAATAACACACAGAAAAACTTATCCATAGTTTCTCCGTCTTTCTGTGTGTGTGTGTGTGTGTGTGTGTGTGTGTGTGTGTATGTCCATTTACAATTAGAAATCAAAGGACTGCTTTTGGGGGCCAGTTCTCTCTCTGTAGCACATGGGGGTCCCAGGGATCAAACTCCAGTTGTCAGGCTTGGTAGCAAATGTTTTTGCCTGCTGAGCCATCTTAATCATTTGTTTTTAAGAGATATAACTAGATGAACTTAGCAAGGTCACAGGACCTAAGGTCAAGCATAATATATAAACATAGATCATGAGAATAAAAATTAAATTGAAAAGCTTTCTAAACAGCTTGAAAAAAAAAAGGAAATCCACTTTGTTAGCAGGACACAACCTAGAAGCACCTGGGAAGAGTCCCCAAGGCCGATCCTCTGCACTGGGGTGGCCTGTGGGGATGCCTGTGGGGATTGCCTTATTTAAGTTAATGGCCCATTGTGGGTGGCACCATTCCCTAGGCAGGGCTCCTGGACCCTGCAGGAGTTAGAGGCTTTAAATTGAGCACAAACAAATAAGCAAGCAAAGCTGCTGCATAGGTGCAGCTTTCTCTCTTCTGGTTGTGGATGTCGTGTGTCATGTGACCAACTGTACCCAGGTCCGGTCACGGTGACTTCCTTGCATGATGGATGTGCGTTGATATCAATCCTTCGTTCCTCGGCTGCTTTTATCACAACAGAAACAAAACTAGGACACACACTAGATTAAAAATGAAACAAAAAATCTCATTGCTATAACATATTTATGACTTAGGAAGGAGAGATGTACTCAGCGCTAGAATGTCTTAGTAATTGTAAATGGGCTCTTTTGAAGGTCTAGGTTTAATTATGTAAAGCAGGAAAATGTACAAATCAAGTTGCCCCCATTAAGGGTAATTAGAACTCAGATGTTGTCTTTCAGTGCATCTTTCTCCCTCAAACCTTCAGCTTTAGGTGATCAAATACTTAATAGCATAATGGGTTAAATGAACTCGGGAGAAAATATAAGTGTAGAGGGGAAAACAGTGTAAGATGGCAAAAGCAAGGGAATTAATTTATCTGATGATTAACTGCCATTTGCGTTGCTCTGCCGTTTCTTGCAGAAAACACACCAGCGACAAAGCACCCATGTGTGTATTGTTTGCTCTGATTGAAATACCCTTGAAATATCCTTGAGCACTGAATTAGCTACTTTTCTTCTTATTTCGGCAGAAAACATCAACATCAGGGAGGAAAGGCTTGTTATGGTTTCAAAGGCATCTCAATCTATCAAGGCAGGAAGCCCGGGCAGAATGGCTCTGTGACCCGAGGTAGGAGTAGGAGGCCTCTGCTTGTTCACACCACAACAGAAGACCCCAGTAAAGAAATTGCCCCTGTGAACAGACAAGTGTCAGATGCTGGACAGAACCGGCGGTGGGGGGGGGAACATCTGTTGCACCCATGGATTTAAACTGGGACCTAACAGCATGACTGTGCTGTTTGCCTTGCTCCCAGCCACACTCAACTGCTTGGGTGAAGGCACAGGGAAGGGAAGGAGAGCCTCGGGTGGGTTTGGCCAACAGATACGGCAGGGAAAAGAGGACGGAGGAGTAGGGCATACTCAGAGGAGTGACGCCAGAGCCAGATGTTGGACTGACGACGGGTAAGTGAAGGTCTTTTGGCATCATGTAAACAGAGTATCAAAGATTCCAGTACAGTTCTGGGGACCTGGAAGTTCATGCTTATTCCTTTGTGGCCATGATTCTTAAACTCAAGTCAGCATAAGAATTATCTGGAAACAATACAATCTACATCAATATAGATTTTGAACTTATTCTCAGGAATTGTGGGACACAGACTTTTTTTTCATTTTAGTGAGTAGATAGATGTGACTGTCTATAAACCAATCTGTAAAAACTATCCCATTGGAACAGGTTGGTCTGCTATTTGTTCTACTTGTTCCTTCACAGCCAGGAACCAAGGATGTTTTGAGTATTTGGATCTCTTGACATAACTAAAGCCACGGTACCACATGGAGTCACATGGTAATGACTGAGGCAATTCAGTGACTTTATTTTGCTCTTTCAGGTGGAGTCCTCAGACAAGCAGAGATACAAATATGACATCCAATTTTGTTTCTGAAAATGACTTCAGCATGGCTTCACGTCCCAAGCATCCGTTTTCCAGAAAGCCAGAGAACTGTGCTCTGTGGGAGGATGGGAAAAATGAACAAGAGACAGTCATTTCTTACATTTTCTAAAGAGCTCAGCCAAATCAAATACATCTTACATGTGTGTTGAATAAATTTAATCCTAGGAATAAAATCATTTCGTGTGAGGTCTCAGTGACGAGAGAGAAACACGGGCAAGGATAAGTGATTCATTTCCAAGAGGAGAATATGAAAGGTTTTATATAACTCTGGCAGACAAGATTAAAAGGGGGAAATCATATTCACCCTTTATTTACTTATTCCCTACGGCATCAATAGTGCTGCTTCTGTCTGAAGACCATAAGGAAAATCAGACTGAAAAAAACTATAGCAATGAAGTTCTGATTTTTAAATTAACTCCTCCTGGTGATTTCTCTACTGATCTGCAGTAAGTCCACTGCCCTTTGTCAGTCTTATATTTAACATCTCACTACACGTCTGTCCTCTTCTTGTATTTTGTTTCTGTGTGTATGCACACGAATGTGGAGAGCATACCTTGATGTTGGGTGTCTACCCCATCACTCTCCACTCTGGGTCTCTCCCTCACCCTGGAGCTCACTGGTTGGCTGGCTGGGCAGTGAACCCTAGAAATCTACTCTCTCTCTCTCTTCCCATTCTTCTGATCAGTCCTAGGGTTAGAGGCTTACTACCCAGCCCACCTGTGTTCTGGGTATCCAAACTCAGGCCCTTGGACTTGGGCAACAGGCACTTTACCAACTGAACAGTCTCCCCAGCCCAAGTGTGTCCATCTTTGGGGCAATAACAACCTATTCAGTAGGGTTCTAGCTATTTGTAATTGTGATAATGTCACTGACTGAGCACTTATCCTATGCCATGCATACTATTTTCAATGAATATTTATTATATTCAATTAGGGTTGGGATGGTGACTCAGTCAGTGAATGCTTGCTGCATAACTGTGGGAACCTGAGTTCAGATCCCAGCACCCTTGTAAAAAGTTAGGCATGGCCACACACAAATGCCTGTAATACCAGTTTTGGGATGGCTGGGGACAGGAGGATCACAGGAACTTGCTAGCCATCAGCCTAGCTCCAGATCAAGTGAGAGACCCTGCCTAAAAGGAATAAGGCAGAGGAGGCTAGAATAGGGTCTCTGGCATCTTTCACTAGCTTCTTTATGTAAGCACAGGTACACGTACCTTGACATTCACATAACACACACTCTCACACACACAAAATAAAATGCTTCTATCAATTGACCCAACCTTATGAGGTACATCTTATTAATCATTTGCACTTTCCTTCTCTCTCTAAGTTATAAATTCTCAGCCCCCACCCCTGCCCAGTTAGATCTATTCTCAGTTGTCTTCTGAGCTGTCAATACAGGATTATCAGTGTATTTGGAGCATATATAAACCCGGAGCCAAGAGTAACTTCAGTCTCTCTTTGCTTTTCATTCCCAGCAATAATGACTATGTTAGCCCTAAATCGGAAACCTAGGTTAGCATTCAGCTCTCTACGCTGACCAGGATCCACTTCTGAATAAAACACAAGCAACTAGCATCTTTCTCAAAAATATTTTGCCCTAATCAAACTTTGCCCTAAAGAATTCTTTTTAAATTAGACATTTCTGAAGGCAAGAAAAATATTATTGGATCTACAGACAAATTACCATCATTATTATCATTTTGCTAAAATTTGGAATAAAGAAGTAATAAATGTTTGCTTCATTCACTATTTCACAATGTTAATTTCCACACTAAACTCGGAATTACAGGAGATGGTACAATTCACCTGAACAGTCAGCAAGGAAACCTACAACCTCAAGGTTTAATGGAAAGTACTGGACAGCAAAATGTGTATGTAAGCCAAGATTCTATAAGCAGCTCTCTGCTTTATCTGACTTTTCCCCATCACAATCTTAAAAAAAAAAAGTCAAATAGATTTAGCTTCTAAGAGTCAGTCGATAGTATAAACACTGGTGATAGTGAGGGCCAAGGGGAAGTTCCAAGTAAACAGCCCCATGGGAATCTTACCCTTGAAACACTTGGGGATTTCGAGGGTGCCGTCAATGCACTGAGTTTCTTCGGTATAGCTGCACTTCTTCTCCTTATTTTTGCAGAAGAAAGAGACCTTGTCACCATGCTTCATTCCGTCCTTAAATTGTTCCTGGATCTTCACTCTCTCTCCTTGGTACAGCACTGTGGCCTTCTTAACAGATACTTTGCAAGATGCTGAAAGAGACCATATCGGTAGTCAAGGCAACAGTCCACGAACTCTTAGTCAAAGAGAGCATAGATGACTTAGGTTCAGTGGGATGGCTGAGAGGGTGAAGGCACCTGCCACCAAGCCCCCCGCGACCTGAGTTTAATCCACAAGGCCCATGTAGTGGAAGGAGAAGACTAACTTTAGCAAGTTGCCCTTTGACCTCCACACAGGTACCATCATGTGTGGGATCCCACATACATTTATACACAGACACATATGCACAAAATATACATAATCATTTTTTAAAAAAGAATAAAAACTTTTGAGTCAGTAGATGAGCGAAACTGAGATAAGCAGGCCAAAACAAGGGTTCTAAGAAACGTGTGATGTGCAATGTCAAGTTGGTTGATGACTGATGTTTCCTGTCCACATTTCTGCCCTTCAGTAACGGCATAAGGGCAAAGGAGCTCCTCGGCTGCCATGAAAGAGAACGTGATGTAAGCCTGAGCTGGCCTGCACTCAGATCCCCTTTATGGGACCACTACACCCATCAGTCAACCACCATGGCTATAAGCTGCTGACAGCTCACAGATGACTCCTGGTCAAAATTTGTTTCAGAGCCAGCAAGAGGCTCAGTGGATAAAGGCACTCGCCACCAAGCTTGATGAGTGGAGTTCAGTGCCCTTGATCGCACAGCAGAAGAAAAGAATCAACTCCAGAGTGCTGTAGACTGACCTCCACACACATGCGGGTCACGGTGTCTGTGCCTGTGCCTGCACACGGGCAGGCGCGTGTGTGCACAAACACACACATGCAGTAGAGAAAAAGTGAGAAAATTTTAGTTGCTTTCAGTTTATTTGTTTTACATATATGTCTGTGTGTATATATTCCTAAATATATAAATACAACCTGCTTAGTCCATATATTACTTGTATGTATATAATTTCAGAGCTGACCACTGGGTATTGGAAAGCTGACTGGGGTTAGGGACTCTTCCCTGGGGAAGAGAGGCTCTTTCTCCCACTTTCAACGCTCCGTAGTCACCTGTAGTTCTTAGTCTAGGGCTGAGTCCCTGGGAGATTTCCCACTGCTGGGACTATTGCCACCATCCTTGTTCAGGTCTTGTTCAGGATGTTAAGACTATAACATATCACATACATATATACATATATATGTGTGTGTATGTATATATGTATTTATGTATATATAATTATATATATATATTTATTTAAAGGAACTTGGTCAAAATGAAAGATCCCATTCTAGATCCATGAAATCAGAATCTCTGAGAACGGAGCCCAGAAATCTGTATAAAGACTAGCCCTCAAGGCTGTAGAAATGACTTAGTCAGTCAAGTGTTTGTCATATAAGCTTGAGACCTGAGCTCAGCACCCCCACATGTACCTACATAAAAACCTGAAGATGCAGACAGGCGCTTTGCTGGAGCTCTCTGGCCCACCAGCCTCCAGGTTCAGGAAGCAATCCTGTCTCAAAAAGTAGAGTACGAACTGATTGAGGAAGACACCTAACACTGACCTCTGGCATATACACACTTGTGTGTACACACCAGCAGGCACACATGCATACACCCATATATTCATGCATACACACACACACACACACACACACACACACACACACACGTCCCCAGGGGACTCTGATACAGAGCAAAGTTTGAGAACCAATGCCCACCCTAACTTCTCTGTCCCAATATTTTCTGAGATGCTGGCTTCATAAATCAACTGAACTTAAACCCCCGCCCCAGACTCCCAACCTATCACGCCAGTCATTCATCATTTTGTGTATGTGCCTGCTCTCCTCTTCTGTTTGAACAGTTCAGCTTAGGCGGAGATGGGGTGCTATACGGTCGGGCTTTACCTAGTCATTGCTTTATGTGAATCATGCCCTGGCAGGATTGAGGACAGATGCCCAACTCCAAAAATTTGACATCTCAGGGAAAGGATGCTGCAGAGATGCTAGCTGATGATGATGCTTTACCTTGTAGAATCAAGCCAAGTTCAAACGGGAGAGGGACTTGAGATGAGGCATGTTTTATCAGTTCCTCATTTGCATACTTTTTAATATAACAAGCCACGATTTCCTTGAACTAGTTTAGACGTATGATTGATATTTGTGACAAAGAGAACCTTGACAAAAAAAAAAAAAGGAGCCAAAAAGTGGGTGGAGTAGGATGCTCGGACTGCAGATACGGCTCCGTGGTGGAGAACATGCACTGCTCTTCCAGAGTTCAGTTCCCAGCACTTGCATCAGGTGGTTCACAGCTGCCTCTAACTCCAGCTCCAGGGAATCCAACCCCAGCCTCTGTGAGCACCTATATTCACGTGCACATACCTCACCCCCACGCGAATTCACACAAATCTAAACATAATAAAATAAATATTTTTAAAGGGTACACATGAGTAGATTTAAGAATAAATACAGGCAGAAACCATAGTATTCCACCATATTATCAATGCTTCAGAAAATCCGTGTAGTTCCTATAGCTAGACTCTAAGTAACTTTCCTAAGCAGGAGAACTCTCTGTGTACTATTGAGCCCTTAGGACTTTTACATGTCAATGGCTGTGAAGTCAGTCTGAGCAACAAGGAGAGAATAAACAGAACGAGAAAATGGCAAACAAGAGTGATGCACGGGACGAATTCAGTCCTTGGCAGGACCTCACTCACACGCCCTTACCTTTACAGCTTGGCTGGGCGGACCAGGTTCCCATCTTGGTGCATTCCACTTCCTCTGGGCCATCCAGACTGTATGTGTCATGGCAACCAAATGTGGCTTTATCCTGATAATGAAGCACGGACTTTGCAGGGTAATTCACGAACCCATTGTCTGGCCTCGATGGGAAGGGGCATTTTACTTCTGAAAAGTGTATTCAGGAAGGCATGTTAGTAACAGTGTCGGCTGACAGTTACAGGATAGCTACATCCTTCCTAGCATCACACCACGGAATCACTGCATATTCCTGTGGATGAAATGCAGTTTCCAGATGCTCAGTACTTGGTTCTGTCCCCATTCTCTTATACTTACAGAACCCTGAATATTAAAGAGGAAAGAAAGAGGAGGGGAGGGAAGGGGAGGGGAGGGAAGGGGAGGGAAGGGGAGGGGAAGGAAGGAGAGAGGAGGGGAGGGGAGGGGAGGGGAGGGGAGGGGAGGGGAGGGGAGGGGAAGGGAGGGGAAGGGAAGGGAAGGGAAGGGAAGGGAAGGGAAGGGAAGGGAAGGGAAGGGAAGGGAAGGGAAGGAAAGGGAAGGAAAGGAAAGGAAAGGAAAGGAAAGGAAAGGAAAGGAAAGGAAAGGAAAGGAAAGGAAAGGAAAGGAAGAAACATGTTTTGAGAGTAAATAATGGCACCCTGCTAGCTCTTTGCGTTTCGAGTTTTCATCTTGAGGTGTCATTCGTCATAAATTTCTACAGTCTAAAAAGTAGGTATGAAAAAAGAGGGAGAACGTCTTTTTTCTAATCAATAAACCTGATTAAAAAGATACTACGATGATTCTTAAATTTAGATAGATTATAAAGTCATAGCCATCAATGAGACTATAATACAGTTTTTAAAACCTTCCTATCCCTTAATCCTGGCATCTTTTCGCCAGCCTTACTGGTGTCCAGCTGTCACTAGATACAAGCACATTCATGCCTTTGGCTTTGCAAGTGTTGTGTCCCTGCATAGCATGTCATTCTTTCGTCTTCCACTCATAATCCGAAGCCCATATCAAGAGTCTTGACCTCTGGAAATACCACTCAGTACGTCTTGGACTGTGAATTGCATGAGATTTAATTCACTGCAGATCAGAAGCAGTGTTCATCTGTTGTCCCTGGTACAAAACCCACTGCCTGACACATGGTAGGCACACAATAGACATACAGGGTGGTGGTGCATGCCTATAGTCTCAGCATTTGCGGGGTAGAGGCAGGAAGATCAGGAGATTGAGACCAATCTCAGCTACATTGCGAGTTAAAGATCAGCCTGGCACTATGGTTGTATAGAACTTTCTGCTGGATTCAAGCTTTCCCTTTGAAACTAGATTTAAACTTTCACCTTTGCTCCAAGAAGCAAAGGGGGTGTCCACAGCCCCTCTCCAAGGTTGTGTAAACAGGAACAATTGCTGAGAGAGAGAAAACTCTCCTGCTGGTGGCGCAGCCTGCAGGTCAGGCAAGCCAGGCAGCCTTCTTCCATCATCACCCATGCGTGCTGAGATGAACTTTTTAGTGATGCAGTCACATTTGAGTTACTCGTGGGAGATTTATGCCACCTCTTGCTTCTGCTCCTGTAAGTAACCCCAGTAAACTCCCTAGTTCCCTAGGCTAGATGTAGGTGGTATCATTTCTTTGGTCCAGTCATGGGTACTTGATCTAGGATGAATAAATATTATTCATGTCTCTTCAGGAAAAGTAACACAAGAGATACAAGAGACTCTTTCTTAAAACAAATTAAAAAAAAAACAAAAATAAAAATAATTTTAAAAGTTCATCAGGAGAGATGATTTGGGATATCCCAGTAGGTGACATTTTTAACACTTTAAAACATGTTCTTCTCTGCTACACTAGTAATTCTGTCTTCACCACTTACCCCTGCATTCTGGCAATTCGGTCCAGTTTCCGTAGGCTGTGCACGTAACTGTGTCGTTTCCAAACATGGCATGGTGTGGCAAGCATTCAAAGACTGCAATGTCCCGATAGAGAGAGGTGTTCCCAGGTGATGCCTGGTACATCTTCAGGGTTGCAAACTTAGGAGCCTCTGGTGGTGGGCAGGTGACAGCTGCGACAAGAGATCCCCATTATCTCTATGAAAGTAGCTGGGGTTTTGAAATGCACTCTTTGAAGGTAGGTGGATAGCTGTGAGTTTAAGGACAGCCCAGTTTGCATAGACAGTGAGATACTGTCTCTACATAAATAAATACAGACATAAATTCTGTGGGCTGGCAAGATATCTCTGTCTATAAAAACAAATAACTTGCTGCCACAATTGAATGATTGGAGTTCAATGAATGGGACTCACCCAGTGGAAGAGAGAAAGGACTCTCGTATATGTTCTTTGGACCTTTACACATAGGCCAAATGAATAAATGTAACTAAAAAATTAAAACACACTCTTTTCAGAATGAAAGGGAACATGAGAACGAAGTTGAGGAGACATAAACTTTGACAACAGGGCCAGAACAGCCCACTGTTCGTGGCAAGTAAGAAAAAGGCAAATTGAATGTGCCAACTGGTCACAAACTGTGCCAAAGAAGAAAGAGGGGGAGGAGGAGGATGACGGAGAGGTGACGGTAGTGACTGCAGCAGCAATATGTTTGTTTTGGCAGACTTAATTTGACTTTCATGGCCAGTGTTCTACACATCTTTAACCTAAAGGCTACCTTGAAAGATGTTTCTGGAACCTGAAATGTACGGAAGACGTTGCTGAGAGACTATCCTGAAGTACTTGGTGCCATGCTGTTTGTGACATCTGAGTTCTGCCCCTCGTACACATTGCATGTTTTATTAAATACCTCCTGCCTTTGCACTAAACGTATGGAGGCTTACACATACAGGTGCAAGGGCCTAGGACAAAGCAGTGGCTTATCATCCCGCCTTGACAAACAGAGGGTTTCAATGAGTTCAGGGAAAGGTACACCGACATAAAGACCCTGCTGACGAAATGCTACTTAAGGTGACCGATGCCAGTCCTCCCTCTCCCAGTCCTTCTTCTCAGAGAGTGCTCCATGGAGACAGCCTGAGAAAAGAGCTCAGATCACAGCCGAGATGCCTGAAGCAGCACCTACAAGTTAGCAAGAGGTCTGGTGACCGTGTGCACACTCACTCAGGTGAGAATGAATTAAAAGCAGCTTTTCTGTTCTTAACTGGAGGGAAAAAGATGAATTTATGCAATTGGTATAAAGATGCTTTAAAGGGGAGACTATTTACACAAACCACAGTGATCCTTACTATTGATAAAGAACTCAGTTTATCTTTAAGGCATTGTTGTGGTTTGGCTTTAATTGGTTAGGATTTATTTAGAATCACTTTTCTACTTTCCTTTGCCTAGATGGGTGTCGCTGAAAGGTTAAAGGACCACACCCACTGCTATGATGGCTGGGGCCTTGAAGTCAAAGATTAGACTTCTGGGCATCTCAAGGTAGGATACTCAAGAATACTTGTCTCTACAGAAACAGGTCCAAAGCTGTCCCTGACTGCTTCACTGAGCATGACTTGAGTAAGTCATGAGGTCCTTGCTCTTGAGATAGAAGGTGCTTGGTGGCTTACTGTGAAGGGACCTTCTTCATCCCTCTTGGTGGACTCACTGCCTTGGGGCAGAGCTATCACCTTTAGCTGTATAGGTTCAAGATCCAGTATCTGGATCCTCAGTTCACAGTTGTTAAAGATGGGAATGATTCACTGCACTAGTAAATGAAGAAAGAGATGTTTGAAACTACTGCTGGCAGAAGTCCTCCTTGCTGGGAGGGGTGTTGCACCCTAGGGTTAGCAAACTGGTCTAGCCTCTAAAAGACCCTGGCTTGGCTCCCCAGCATGACAGAAAGAAAAAAAACCAAACTATGGCAGACCCTGATGGATCAATGCCAGACCTCGCCTTTGCCAAAACAGTGAGGGAGTTTTGTAATTAACAAACACAGCAGGTACTGGTCCACCAGGTAGCAGATCCATGCGAGTTCATAACCAAAATACGTCTAGCCTGCCACTCAATGGTAAGTTGTTGCCTCTTCTGGAATATAATGATACCAAGCTGAACATTCCCATGAGAGACTGAACATCCATCTCAATGAACCAGGACTGAAGGTCTCTGGGAACAAGGAGCTTCTGGATTGTGGAGCTGGCAGTACTAAAACCAGGAAATTTCTGAACAAACCAACTTGTCCCTTAATTCTCAAGTGGGACCTAGAGACTCACGAGCACAGACAGGAAGCTCTGGGCTCCATCTTCCCTCCTCGGTGCACTTAGCAGACTTGGTTCCATTCAGATAAAACCTGGAAAAGAGAAATGCAATTAACCTGTGAAGTGTCTCCCTGACATCACAACTGTTTTCAGGGATTGCAGTCAAGGTCTTAGATGCAGAAAATCTGGGTGCTACCACTGAGACTCCCGCCCTTAACCCTATTCCTTTGTTTTGAGGCAGGGTCCCACTATGTTCCCAAATAAGAAAACTAAAGGGATCCCCCCACCTTAGTTTCCCCAGTAGCTGCTACTATAATTGTTCCATGTGTTCTTAGGACTCATGGAGTGGTCCAGCCAAAACTTCAGGCAATAAATAAATAAATAAATCACTGGAAGGTGGTGAGTGTAGAGGCCATATCCCTAAATCCTCATTTCCAACCAGGTGGCCAAGTTATCAGTTCCCTACATAAGGCTGAGAACCAGCTCTCTAAAGGACGACAAAAGTGAAGCTGTAATGTTCACTATCTCAATGAATAATGGTGTTTCCACATCTCCATTCCCGAACAAGGATCTTCCAAAGAAATTGTGTACAGCCGTGTGGTGCTTTGAAAGAAAATGGCCCTCAGCGGGAGTGGCGCTATTAGGGAGTGTGACTATGTTGGAGTGGGTATGGCCTAGTTGGAGGAAGTGTGTCACTATGGGGGAGGGCTTTGAGGTCTTCTATGTTCAAGATACTGCCCAGTGTCTCAGCTCACTTCCTGTTGCCTGCAAGATGAAGAACTCTCAGCTACCTCTCCAGCACCATGGTTGCCTGCAAACCACTATGTCCCATCATGATGATAATGGACTGAACCTCTGAACTGTAAGCCACCCAATTAAATGTTTTTCTTTTATAAGAGGTGCTGTGGTCATGATGTCTCTTCACAGCAATAGAAACCCTAACCAAGACAATCCACATGTTCTCAACAGTGTCACATTGATGCCATTTCTTGCACCACCCTCCACAGCATCTCAGTGTTCGTTAAAAACAAGATGAAAATGTGTTTGTATCTGGCAAGCCCCACCCAGAGGTGAACCATAAATACAGAGCAATTGTGATGTGTAGCTGAAGAATCTAGAAGTGGCTCTGTCTGCCCGCTGCTTTGCCTCACTAGAGTCCTTACCCAGGGTTACAAGTAAAACTGATGGTGTTGGGATATTCAAAAGTCGTATAGCGTACAACTCCGTTTTCTAAGATTCCAGCAAAAGGACACACTCTGGCTGCGATTTAAAGAGAAAAACTGGTAAGTTTCTATTGAAGTATGAATATGTAAACTCATGTCCATCCTTGATCCATTAACTACTACCAACTATTCCATGAAAGTGTTTAAAATGAGACAAATAATACGTGTGTATTTGTCTTTATAGCAGTCTAAATGGTGATTGTCATGGGATTGTTTTAATTAGACAAACTAAACCACCAATTTTACTATTATCCAGCCAATAAAATACAGATTATAAAGATTATAGACATATAATATTTTTATAGTATGCTGATAAAAACAGAAAAATAAAAGTATATATATATATTCTCTACAATAATGCAAAAAGCATTGGAAAACATGTTGAAATGACATTATTAGTGATAGAGTTATTGCTGATTTAAAGTGATTTTTCACTAAAATTATGCTTAAGGGCTAGGAGCACAGCCTGATGGTGACACACATTAGCCTACACAAGTCTCTACATTTAATCCCTAGTGCCTCCAAAATCCCACTTAGATTTATAAAAAATAAAGAACAAACACGAATCACTCGCAGAAACATATATAATTATGATAAAGGTCATATGTATATAATCAAAATAATTAGAGCCCTGACTGCTCTACCTAGCTATTTTTACTACTGGACAAGACTGCCAGAAACTCCATCTGGTTGACTGCTTAATATTTTACCATAAAAATTAGGCTCAGCACTAGGTGTGGTGGTTCGCATCTGTAATCCCAGCCATCAGGAGGCAAAGGCAGGAGGATCAGAAGTTCAAGTTCATCTTCAGCTACCTTGTAAGTTTGAGGATAGGCTGGAATACATGGCATCACATTAAAAAAAAAAAAAGGCTAACATGATCATAAACCATGTTCTGAGAAATAAATGAAGGCAACCATTTATCATAAAATAATGGGTTCTGAAATGTATACTATCAAAGTGTAACATGTTTATACTTTATTGTAAATGTATAAATATATACATTATTTGGATTCTGTTATACTCAGCTCAGTAAATATTAAATGTGCTTCCATTCTGAGGCAAAGTCCAAAGATATGATGATTTCTCAAACTCTGTTTACCCATGAGTCTCTTTGGCAACAGTTCATCTGTCGCCATTTTAATGTGTGTGTTATGCTTACCCCTCCACTAATCAGCCCAGCAACGCTAGCTTTCTCTCTCTCTCTCTCTCTCTCTCTCTCTCTCTCTTTCTTATCTCTCTCTCTCTTTCTCAGCCCTTATTTAGGTGTCCTCTTTTCTAAATAGTGTTTTGTTGTTGTTGTTATTGTTGTTGTGCACAACCCCCCTAGCCCTGTGCACCCTGAGCAGGAAGAGGTAGCTTTTTTCCCACCAAATGTCCAGAACCCAAACGAGGGGAGAGAAGTTAGGACTCAGAGAACTGGAGCAAAGCTTCAGACTTACGTGTACATTTCAGGGTGTTGATGGGCCACATTCCGGTGAGAGGACATGTAAATCGTCTCATGCCTCCCCGGGACACATAGCCTGGCTTGCAGGAGTAGACAATCTGCTCCCCTGGGTCATAGAACGTTTTTAACGGAACAACCACAGCAAATGGTACTTCATCTGGCTGGGGACAGGCTGAAACAGAACACAAGACAGATGGTTAAAAGAAAAAAATCTCAATCCACATTTTTAAGGTCATCCGGCATGCAAAGAAAGCACGCCAAAAACTGTAGGGCTACCCAGTGCCATACCAAATACTTCCTATGCAAGGTCTCATCTGACCTCAACAAGCATTTGAAGGAGGCCCTACCGGTATTTACATATTACAGGTCCGTGTGCTAGGGCTTAAATTGGCCGAATATCCTGCCAACAAACTTTAAGAACAGCCATATCGGACAGCAAGTACCATTGCCATCTCTCCAGCATCCACTCTGACTTGAAAGTCACCCCAAACCCATGGCTTAGAGATAATACTCTCTCGAAGTCAAGAAGTACTCACTCCGTCCTGCAATGGCAACGTGGCAGAGGAAAGCCGAGAACAAGAGGAGCACCGGGGAAACCATTGTGGGTGCGTCTCACCAGCTCCACCAAAGCAGTGTCCTCTGCTGAAGTGAGACACGCGACTACAGAAGCGCTTAAATATTAAACCATTTCAGGGGTGTACTTTTATTCCTGTAAACAGAGAGCCGTGCTTTGAGAAGAACTGAGAGAACTCTGTTTTTTTTGGTTTTTTTTTTAATCATTCACTCCACTGCCCTGAGTCCATTGTGAAATCCTCGGCGGGTGCTTTCTTCAGCAGAGCACTTTTTTTTTTTTCTTAGTAGCACCAATAGTTCAGCATTGCCTCTGATAGAATCCTGATGATTTCCGTCTGGGCCTCTCGTTCTTTTTTTGGTTTTCTGCTCTGTGTTTTGATCTGTGATAGACAGATCACCGAAAGAATGAAGCTCCTGTCCCACTCTGTGTCCTTGACATATGAGGTCATGACAATCTTCTACACTGTTCTTGGGACCAGGGGGACTGCTCAGCTACTCTAAGATCACTGCCTGTGCTTGCAGAGGTCCCAGGTTCTGTTGCCAGCGCCCACAGCAGGTGGCTCACAACCACGTGGAACTCTAGTTCTAGGGGATCTTATATCCTCTTACAACCTTCAAGGATGCCTACACACACAAGGTGCACATACGTTCATAGAGACGCACACATAATACACTTGAATAAATATTACAATAAGTAAAATGACGTTCCACTTGGTACATAGAGGAGCCTAAAGAATACCTTCAAAGAGTACCTTCTATCTTAATGGACCTCAAACTGAACTCAATATCTGCCACAAGAATTGACTAATTTCTTCCTAATTCACCTTTTAGCTGCTCTTCGTAACAAGATCTTCCTGGCCACTCCAATTGTGACAGTGAAGATGTATGTCCTTGACCCCTCAGTCTTCTCGCATGTCAAATCAGCACTTATTCATGCCACATCACACCATATGTCTAGGCATGTTTCTTTTTTAAAGGCTGTCTTAGGTTGCTATGAAATCACAAGTTAGGACTCAGTTGAGTAGAAGAGAAATAGACCGCCACAGAGGATGATGCTTGGGAGATCTCTGGGCAGTCATGCATCCATAGCTCTCTCTAATACACTGTTGGCTCCAAGAGTCATGGATATGCATATGGACAATGGCCGGGTTGTATATGACAGTGGAATTATTATCCACAATCTCTGGAGCAACCAATCTAAGAAGCCATACAATGCACACCTCTGTAGCAATTGGTTCTACAAGAGAAACCCATAATCTGGTGGTTTTCAACCTGTGGGTCACAACCCCTTTGGGGGTCAAATGACACCCGGAAGAGAAGACCATCAGAAAAACAGTTATTTGCATTATTATTCATAACAGTAGCAATATTACAGTTATGAAATAGCAATGGAAATAATTTTATGGCTGGGGGTCACCACAGCATGAGTATTAAAGGGTCGCAGCACTAGGAAGGTTGAGAACCACTGCCCTGACCAATTGTGTAGGACATTCCACATCCAATTAGCCTGCCTCTAGACATGCTGTGCCAACAACCACTCAAGGCTTCTCCCCTCTTTTATATTGCAAAGCCTTCCCACTCCTCTGTTTGATTTTGAGTCTCTACCAAATACGAATGTTGCCAGCTGATTCCTCGGCTTCAGCAAGTTCTGAAAAGCTAACAGCTGCCTCTTGTTAGCTAGGTGGTCTTTTGTATCCACACACCTAAACATCCCCCAGGAGGTTGCTGGAGAAATGCTCCCATCCGGCAGTGATTCTCAGACCAAGCTCCCAAGGAACACTGTGTTCTAATGACAAGGAGAAAAGTGTTTTACGGTACTTCAACTACCGTAAAACAGTGGTGGCCCTGTCTTCCCTGCTGTCCCAAAGAGAAGGATTCTTGCTGGCAGCATAGCTCCTAAGGTCTGCTTTATTAGGAAAGATTCCTATGGCGGGTGCCGATGAGAGGAAACTAATGAAGACAGGAAGGGCCAGGGTGTTCTACATAATGAAGATGGAGAATGGGGCGAAGCCAGTAATGGGGTGGGCATGGAGGGGACATGAGAGAAGTTGGAGGTTGTGATGTAAATATTGCTGGTAAAGTTGTAAACCAAGTGATCTGGCCTTTCAGGGGGCAGTGATGGGAGACTGGGCTTAATGATGCTGGTTAATAGAGGAATTCTCTTGCCTGAGAGAATATTTGCGGAGAATGGAAATTCCTCCCCGTTTTATTTTAGGCTGCTATACTTGAGTACATGCAATTCTCAAACTCATTAAACTGAACTTTTAAGACCCATGTGTCTATTTGATTACAAACCAGTGCACTTCTTTCTTTCTAAAAATACATAGAGTCTGGAGAGAGGGGTCATAGGTTAAGAGCACTGGCTACTTTCCCAAAGAATCTGAGTTGGATTCCCAGCACCCACATGGTGGCTCATAACTGATTCCAGTTCCAGGGGATCTGATGCCCTCTTCTGGCCTCCATGGGTACTGCAAACACATGGTACACAGACACACATTCAGGGGAAACACTTATACACATAAATTAACTTTAAGAATGCTTAATGTCGAACAGGAAGATGGTAACACTATAGTAAGAATATTGGAACTTGAAAAATACGATTTTGGAGTAATCACAAAAATATTTAATCCTTCCAAGAAGTATCAATAGATGGTGGAACTAAGCGATGCAAGTAGAGTGAGAAATGAAACAGTCACACAGCTCTAAAAGTGTTTCTCAGAAAATAATTACTGCAAAGGGGCAAAAGAGGCATTTGTCTGAGGAGAACCTAGCAACCACCATCTTAACCAAGCGATCAAAGTCAAAGTGGCCATGGTAGGACCAACTACCCTGGTGTGCTCCCCATGTTAAAGTGACCGTTAGTGGGACAAGTCTCCCTGGCATGCTCCCTATTTCCTTTGGGGTGCATGAGAGGCCAGTATCTCCTCTGCACTATTCCTGCTAACTCAGAACAACCCGAGTTTCATCACAAGAAAGCCAGGCGGAAGGACGCGGTGCACAATGATTGTCCTATAAATCCTTCGACCAGTGACAACTGTGACAGGCAGAGGAAAGACAGGGGATGGGCGGGGATAAAGCAAGCATGCAGTGTGACCCTGTGGTTGTAAAAGCCTGAGGGGGCACTTGATGGTGTTTGAATGGAAATCTCTGGGTCCAGAGTACCCAGAAGCCTTTGTCCTATCCCTGCAACTTTTCCATACGGTTGAAATGAAAGCTATTTCAAAGTACTTAACAGTTATGTTAAATGTTGTAATTATGAAGACTTTATTTTTAGGACTTCGAAAAGAACAAAGAAGGTATGTTCCTCTTGTGGTTCCCTTGAAAGTCTGACGGATTCTGGACGAGGCTCAGCCATCATCTTTCGCTGTGTACCCAACAGTGAGCCCACCAGGCTCCAGCGTCAAGTTCCAAACCATGGTCACAGGCACGGCCTTGGTGAAAATCGATGGGCCAGAAAGAAAACAAAGGGCATGAGTGTGGGGAAAGGATTTGTCGGGGGGAAGGGGGCGATGGGGCAGAGGGAGATAAGAAACGGTGCGAACTGAGAGCCATCGGGATACATTATATACATCCATGAAGCTGTCAAGGAATAAACTTAATTTAAAAAAAAAAACATCTTCAGTGAATTCTGTGTGAGTTATTATGGGTTTTTGTTTGTTAATTTGAGCACTAGGGACAGAACCATTTTAGGTTTAACTATTTTATTCTATATGCGTGCTTTGCCCGCTTCTATATATGTACATTACTTGTGTGTCTGGTGCTTATAGAAGTCGGAAGAGGGCATCGGCTCTCCAGAAACTTGAATTATGGATGGTTATGAACCACCAAGTGGGTGCTGGGAACCAAACCTCAGTTTTCTGCAGGACCAACAAGTGCTCTTAGGCACTGAGCTGTCCCTCTCTCCAGTTCCACAAAATTCTGTTCTTAGACCACATTGTGATATGAGGCCTCGACGGTTAACTGTGACGTCCCGAAAAGCAATGCAGTGGGTGGCATTTTCTCAGCTGTGTTTGCCTTGCCTCGCTTTCTCTCAAGGGTCTCTGTTCCTGTTTGTTAGCTACTGGCCTGAGGGAAATGATTTAAGAGGGACAGAGACTTTCTCAGGGAACTAAAGTGCCAGAAACTCAAGCCATCAAAACCTCCTCATGCTGGTGGCTTTGGGGTTCTTGCCTTATGAGTTGGATGAATAAAATTATTGGACGTAAAAGACAAGTTACACAGAGAAAAGTTCATTACAAATTCATAGGTGGTTGCTTAAGAAGCAAAGAGGGTGTGGGAAGAGAGAACAGACGGCATCTACAGCAGCAGTGGTCCCAGGAAACAGGGTACCCGTGAGCCTGCTGCCTTGGCGTTGATAAGAATTCACTGGCTGGAGGACCTGGGTTTGAGCTGATAGGCACCGTTCTCATGCCAGATGATTTCCAGTCTCAATCACAGCCTTAGCATAGGCTCCAGGAAAGGGATCTCCTTTAAAGGAAAAGAGATCTATAAAAACCAGGCCCACTTTCTGGTATCTCTTTCCTCTTGCTACAGGGGAACCAGAGATATTTGGACTGAAAGACTTCTGTCATCTCTGTCCTCCAGCTCCAATAAATCCCAAGAGCATTCCCAGCTTTGGGATAAGAAACTGGTCGCTTTTGTTCAGAACCCTAAACCACCGAGCCCATTCCGACTTCCCATTCTCATCAACCCGAAATAGCAGTAACAGGAAAATGAAGAAACAATTCGATCAAACTCAGGCTAGCAGGGGGCCGCATGTGTTCGTGGTTATTTTTATTTCCTGGCTGGTAAAAAAAAAAAATCTTCTCTTTCTACAATTAAATGCTAAGATCATCTGCAAAGTTAATAAATGATGATAATTCTTAGTCCTGGATGGCTTTTTTTTAAGCACTTGAATATGGCTGAGAACTACAAACTGTTCTCAGAGCTCTTCCAAAAATACTTGTGAGGCTGATGGAAAGCCATTGTGGGGAGAGAGATGGGATGGTACCATTCAAGAGTTTCCATTATTCTGTTTAGGGTGTGTGATTCTGTGCAAATTCAGCTCCATGTAGTTTGTCTATTGCTTGTCTTGTTCTCCATATATTTCAGCTCAAATTCCAAACACTAGCCCAGGCCAGCTGAGCATCTGGCCGGTAATTGACAGAAAATGACATTTTAAAAGCATATTGAAATTTAGCATTGAGATTTATTTGGCAAAGCAAATGGAGGATATGTTAAGAAAAAGAAACAACAAGTTGTTTTGGCAAATGGGGAGTTTGTTTTGCCTTGTTGGGGGTTGCACTCAGTAGTAGATATTAGCAATGCTTAGATTTAATTTTTGTGTTGCTTTATTTGAGACAAGGTCTCACCATGAAGCCTTGACAGCCCTAGAATTTACTATGAAGGCCAAGCTGGCCTCAAACTCATGGAGATTCACCTACCTCTTGAATGCTGGAATTCAAGGCATGGTCACCACATCTGGCGAATTTTTTATTTTGTTTATTATGCATATGCGTTTGTGTGTGTATGATGGAGGGGGCTGTGCATGTGCCGTAGTGTATGTAGAGGCCAGAGGTGAACTTAGTGAGTCAGTTTTCTCTGTTTTTGCAGAGGTTCTGGGAATCGAACTCAGGTTACCAGTCTTATTCAGCAAATGCCTTTACCTACTGAGCCCTTAGATTTAGTGTTATATATTTCCTGTTACATTTTGCCATTTATAAATAGGCATACATAGATATAAAGATATATTCTGTTGAAGAACACAGCAACATTTGTTTTATAAGAAACGGGAAGCCTTATGTTTGAAATTCTGAATGATTTTATATCTTTTCCTATCCTTGTTTGTACCTCAAGCTATAAAGACTTGGACCAGAGTCCAAAGTCTCATCGAACCAATTGCTTCACATGTTCAAAACCTTTCTTATTTACTTCACAAGCAGAGACTTTGACCATATCATTAGAGATTTAGCAACAGCTTAGACTGAAAACAAACCTATTCTCAATATTGTCTCTTTTGGGCTGGGATCTCAGTCACTACCCAGCAACAAGGTCTCAGCAGAAAACTGCAAGTACCTTTGCTCTGGCGATAGTAAAACTAGCAGCAGCTATACAGGCAATTTGCAAAGGGATAAGGAAGCATGTTCCAGGGCCTCAGGAGAATAATTACAGATGTCTAGAAAGGCACAGCCAGAGACTTGGGAGAGGGCTCAGGCAATAAAACACTTGCCTTGCAAGCATAAGGCCCTGAGTTCAGTACCTGGGATTCATGCAAAAAAGTCCAGGATGAATGTGATGTTTATATGAGGTGGAGGCAAGAGGATCCCTGGGGCCTCATCAGCAAGAGGATCTCGTCGGTAAGTGCTGGGTCAACAACAGACCCTGTATCAAAACAAGGTTCAGGAGTCTAAGAAACCACACTAGTGTTCTCCATGTGCATACATACACCTGCACACATAAGAACACGCACACACATGACTGAAATGGCTTCCTGTGTTCACTGGGATCCTCTATACATAAATAAATTTTGCCTGGAAAAATCTAATATATCTCTGTCCTCCTATCTCTATGTATCTGAAGAAATCACTCTTAACCTTAGTTGCACATTAATCTCTCAATTCGTTTTTAAAAATATCAAGACCAGCCGGGCAGTGGCGGTGCACGCCTCTAATCCCAGCACTTGGGAGACAGAGGCAGGCAGGTCTCTGAGAATTTGAGGACAGCCTGGTCTACAAAGATAGTTCTAGGACTAGAAGGGCTACACATAGAAGCCCTGTCTCAAAAAACCAAAACCAAAGCAACAACAATAAAACATATATATGTATATGTATATGTATATGTATATATCTATATATAGATATAGATATAGATAAATCAAGACCTGGGGTTTTAGTCTAGGACAATTGATGTAACTTTCGATAATAGGGCCCTTTTTTTTAAAGTACCCATTTTTAGTAAGAGTCACAGCCCACAGTCCCAGCATGTTAATGTTTATCTACGTCAAGTTCAAGTCCTTGAGTTCATCATATCCATCAATCTATTGCCAGAGTGAAACTCCTTCCTACCCTTCTGTGGAATGCAATTCCTGATCCCCTGTGGATTTCTTCCTGACTTTCACGTACTAATCTGTCACGGAGCTGGACTTTGTGGTTGATACTGGACTTCTTGAAAAAATAAAAAGACCTCGTGACTAGAAGGAATTTGTAGTTGATTAAAACAGAGATGACAAGACCACAAATAAAGTAACAAATGGAAGGCAGGACACTTGTGTTTCCTAGTGTGTAAGGACATAATGATGAAAAAGGACACAGCTCTGGCGGCTGTCAAACAAATAAGCACAGCATGGTGTACCCCAACATTTGCAAACAGTATGGTGAACCCCAACTATAAACAGCTGAGCTACCCCCAAGGACCCCAAACATTTGATTGTTACTAGGAGAATATTTCAGGAAATGAACAATAGAGGACGAGGCTGAAGGGGAGAAGGAGCTAGATCAAAGGCTCTTGTTCATGGGTTGAAATTCATCTTGAAGTCATGAAGGAGTGGGTACAAGGTCAAGTTTGTATTTTGGCAAGAAAATCCATAGCAGTGCAGAGGACTCATTGGAGGAACAGGATAATACAGGGAGAGAAGGAACTTCGAAGGACTGCAACATGTCACTAGATAAATGCGTCACAATGTAGTCATCTGCCACTCCATTCTCCAGCAGAAGTGTCCGACCATCTGACACTGACATGACACTATCATCTACAGAGTTCATAATAGAAAACCACACACTCATGTTACACACACACGCACACACACACACACACACACACACAGGCACAAAAGAAAAATTGCGTCGTGTTTTGAGTAAGCTTATGATTTTCTGTTAGTCTGCATTCCTAAGTGTCTCAGCAGTGGGGAATTTTCTGTTTTTAACATGTGGCAGTTGGAGAATTTCCACCCCACAGCATCTGCAAAAAGGGATGTTTTTGCTTCTTCCTTTCCTGTCTGTTTTATCTTCATATCCATAGACCTGAGGTGCTCTCAGCCTTGTTCAGAGAGGCTTGTTTCTTCAGGGGATAAAAGTCAATGCTTAATTTTCCAGTGTGCTAAGAATTAGATCCTCAGTCCTCAGTTGAAGAGGGAACATCTATATCCACTCTTCTCCATACCAAAGCTCAGGGAACATTAGGAAGAGGCAGGCGGCAGAAAGAAACCTCCAGAGGATGGGGAGGAGAGCTGTCATGTTCTGGACATGACACTGTGTTTGCAGCCGTTTTTTCCCAAGATTGAAACATTGCATCCCCTAGGGAAACTTATTAAGAAAGGAAGAAAACTACTCAAGTTTGTAGTACAGTTAATTAAAACCCAGAGACTGGGTATTGGGGTTCAACCTGAAGGTCAGTAAAGCAAAATAACCAGCCCCTGGCTTTTACCTCTACCTCAGTCTAAAATGGTGATCCTGCCTCCAGGAATCTCAGAATGAGACTGTGTCTGAGAACTGTCTTCTCCCATATTATATTCCTCTCTAGGACTGGAATTAAAGGCGTGCACCACTACTGCCCAGTTTCTATGGCAAACTAGTGTGGCTGCTGGGATTAAAGGTGTGTGCCACCACTGCCTGGTCTGCAAGACCGACCAGTGGGGCTGTTTTACTCTCTGATCTTCCGGCAAGCTTTAGTTATTAAAATACAAATGAAATATCACTACAGATTATTTAAAAAGCTGTTAAATTAAACCAGTCTGTATATTTTAAGGATGTCTTAACTTTAGGATGGAAGTCAAAAATATGCTGCATTGAAAGAGAGATTGTGCTTTTGTTTCCACAGGAAACAAAAAGTTATAGACTTCTTCAAATTTAATAAAGATCATATTTGACTAGAGAAGACCTCCTGAAAATCTTGGCTACAAACATGAAGAAAAGCCAACAGGAAAAAACAAACCCTACAGGGAGAGTGACATAAAAACTGATCCCTCTACTATTGGAACACCTCAGAGACTGGATGAGACATAATAAACCTTGTTAGCTACAGAGTCCTCATGACTTATTATTACATACTATCTTTCCATATGACATGGATGGAGGTTTATGTTAGTTTGGTTACACAGTCCAAATGGACTTATAAAGTTGACAGATGTCTGTTACCTACTCACACACAAAAGAGAGAAGCATCTTCAGTTGATTTGTGCACACTACACATTCCATAATTGTATAACTGCTAATATGTAAGTTACCTCTAAAAGTTTGTGTGTTTTCAGAAAAAAGAACCAGATGCCAATAAAGGCAAGCAACCCCGGTGATCCACCCTCTCAGAATGTCTCTGTGGCTGATTTCTCAAAATTCTCCATCTAGAACAACTTCAAAGCTGCTAACTGAGATGGTCCAGCTTCACAGGTTACTCCAGCCAGGACTTCAGATAAGCTCTGCACTTCACCATCACACAGAGACTGGACAAAAAAATAATACAGGTAGCTCTGCCAGAACTTGAACATTACCCCAACTTTCTCAGGGTCCCCTAAAGATACCCTCACCCCCAGAGACCTGGAAGTTATTTTAGAAACATTGTCCATATTCCTAAGAGGTGAGGTGGGTGTTCTTTGGTGGGTTATGGATGTTTGTCATCATTTGGGGGAAATTGGCTGCAAATTGTTCCTGGTCATGGTCAGGGAAAAAGCTCTTTCTGAAAAGAAAATAGGGCAGACACAGGAATGATAGGATAGGAGGGTAGATTATTGAATCTACTTTTAAACTAAAGAGCAACTATTAATCTCAAATAGTTTACATTGGTATGGAATTTTTATATTGATAAAAATTTAAGATTCTTTTTGTTATACCATAATCTATATATGTTTCTATTCTTGAATGTAAGGTATATTTGTATACTGATACAAACTCAATACAAATACAAATTTGTTTGATCATATATATATATACATATATATATGTGTGTGTGTGTGTGTTTCTGCTCTTGTTTAAGATATTGTACCCATGCAGATCATTTAAAAATATAATGTAATGTTCTAGACTTGAAAGCTATTATTATAAACTATTTGGGATAATTAAGAAATCCAATCTAGTAGTTAGTCATCCATAACAATAGAACTTATAGTCATGTTAGGTATGTTTTCAAGAACAGAGATGCATGTTAAATAGACAGATGGTCTTTGAACACTTCAGAGGCCTACAAAACTATGGCATTAAGATATTTTATTAAAACATATAGGTTTTCATGACAGTGAGACATATCTATTCCTGGCAGTACCAATCTACTTCAGCAGAAGATGATGGACATTGAGGAACTTTTATATGGAATTTGTTTTCATTTGTGAGAAAGGTAGCTATTGGTCAGGAAACTTCCCTTGTCTCAAATGCTGACAGTATACTGTCAAATTTGAACAAGCAGGACACAAAAGAAGGCAGCTGCTGAACTTTGTCAAGACAAATTAGGACAGTCCTTCAAAATTTCTGCTCCACAGAAAAGTCTGGCCTATAGGCCAAAGATGGATGCCCCAACATTGCAGAGAACCCTTGGGTGAGTGTCCAGACAGCCAACCATTTCTGTCATTTCTATAGCTTGGGAAGTTCTTTGCTCTATACTTCCTATTTGCTCAGGTAATATTTTATCCTTCTTGGGTATCTGATGTGGTTGACGACTAAATAGCAGTACCATTTCATTTGTTATCAAATTCAAAAAAAAAACTTATGAAAGAGATGTAAAGTTTATAAGGTTAAGAGACATAAAAGCTTAACATTGTTTATCTAATAAAATGTTTTAAAGTCTAAAAAGATATTTTTGGGATAGTAATACAAGTTATGATAGAAAGTGGTTTCGGTATAAAACTCTGAACCCCACAATATAGGATAGATGATAGAGTACTTCCTCCAAATTTGCCAAATAAAGATAGACTGGACATTGTGAATCTTAATTGATGATTGATCTTATTATATATAGTTTTACTATGTTAGAGTTAAAACCTTTCTCTTCTTATTTAGACAAAAGGTGAAAATGTTGTGAGATATTTGACTACATGGAGAGATGTACTACTGTGGTTTAATAAAAAGTTAAATGGCCAATAGCTAAGTAGCAAAGATTAGGCAGGACTTCCAGGGAGAGGAGCTTGGGATGAATCTAGGCATGCTAGAGAGATGCCAGTCAGACACTGAAGAAGTTGAACATGCAGTACAGAGGAGAGGTAACTGAGCCATGTGGCAGAAGATATATAAATAAAAACAGGTTAATCTAAGCTATAAGAGCTAGTTGGGAAGAAGACTAAGCTAAGACTAAGCTTTCATAATTAATAACAAGTCTCTGTGTCATTATTTGTGGGCTAATGACCAACAAGAAAGTATTACTGCACAGAACAACTCTCGCCTTAAAAGGAATAATAGACAATGTATTCTGGGGCCACTTTGAGTGGCCATTGCCTAGGAACATAGATTCTGGTTATCCCAAGCTTCATGTTCCAATGAGGAAGCAGTTTCATGATTCTTTTAGTTTTACAGAACTAGAGAAGTCATAAATCAAGGCATGTTTAAAATACATTGGTAGGTACATCATAGAGGCAATTACAAAAAGATGGGGGGGGGAGCTTTTCTATAGCCTTCAGATGGTTTTGATGACATTCTTAGTTTGACAGTTGGTAGAAGCTAGTGGTTTGCTAAGTTAATAGACTTAAAAAGGTTTTTTTAAAAAAATCTATTTGGCACAGGATGTTAGTTAGACACAGAGGTGGGCAATGAATGGCTGCTCAGGTGGTAAAGTCACCCTGAAGAAGGTCACTGGACTCTGGTCCTGCAACACTTAGCCTCTGCCCATCACTGCAGTTCTAATCAGTCAATAAGCCTTGGTCATCACAGCTCCATACCAGGAATTGTCGCTGACAGTAGAGGGGTTGGAGGGGGGAAGGGAAGGTAAATATGGTCATATTTCATATGTGAAATTCTCAAGAATAAAGAAAAAAACGTGGCCGGGCGGGTGGTGGCGCACGCCTTTAATCCTAGCACTCAGGAGGCAGGCAGAGGCAGGCGGATCTCTAAGAGTTCGAGGCCAGCCTAGTCTACAAGAGCTAGTTCCAGGACAGGCACCAAAACTACAGAGAAACCCTGTTTTGAAAAAAAAGAAAAAAAGTAAAAGATGTGGAGACAGAGTCTCACTATATAACCTTGGGTGGCTTGGAACTCACTATGTAGATGATGCTGGTCTTGAACCCAGAGATTCACCCACCTCTGCCTCCTGAGTGCTGGGGTTAAAAGCGTGTGGTGTCACACTAGACAATACTCATTTCCGAAGCTGCCTTTCATCAGTGGATGCCAGAAGGCTTACAGAGTCCTCAAGGAACACCGGGCTCATGGTCAGTGCTTGCTAGAATGTAGCCCTCATCTATGGTCATACATAAATCTCATGTGTCATGCACGAAAGTACCTGAAATGCCGATACTGATCACACACTCAAACAGATCTAAAGGGGGCTCAGGGAACTGGTACTCATCGTCACCAGACAGCACAAAAGAGTAAAAGATGAAAAGAAAGAACTGCGTTTCATTCTCTGTTGCTGAGAGATGGTGGGAACTAACTGCCGCAGTTGGGTATGGAAGTTTTTTCAATTAAAAAGATATTATTATTACCAGTGTGTGTATAAGTGCGGGAACATGGTGGATATGTTGAGGTCAGAGGACAAATCTTGGGAGATCTGGGGATGAAACTCAGGACACTAGGTGTGTAGAATAAGAACCTTTATCCTCTAAGCCACCTCGTCAGCCTTGAATATGGGTATCTTGTCTCCCTTTTATTGTATTATCATACACTGGGACAGAGGGCAGCTGGCCACATTTTCTCTGCAGTCGGGAAGCAGTGAACAGAAAGTCAGAGGGGGCTATCCATCCTCAAGCCCCGCCTCTAGTAATCTACTTCTACTAGTGAGACCCCAACCCCTAAATTTTCCACAACTTTCCCAAAGAGCACTATCAGCTGGCTACCAGTTATTCTCACACATAAGCCTGCAGGGGACACTCAAGCCACAGTGGACCCCAAATAGTACTATAGGTGACAATTCAAGCCAAAATGAATTATTATAAACTGGTTATTTTGAGAAGCTATGGTCTTAGCATTACCTTTAATAAAGGAATTATTGAATTATTGTCTTTTTTTCCCCAGAGCTAAATGGAACCCAGGGCCTTGCACTTGCTAGACAAGTGCTGTACTACTGACTTAAATCCCTACTAGTAAGGGATTTAAAAAAAAAAAAAAAGACTTACTTATTATGCATAGTGTTCTGCCTGCATGTATGCCTACAGGCCAGAAGAGGGCACCAGATCTCATTACAGTTGATCGTAAACCACCATGTGATTGCTGGGAATTGAACTCAGGACCTCTGGAAGAGCACCCAGTGTTCTTAACCTCTGAACCTTCTCTCTAGCCTTGGGAATTTTTATAGCTAATGTAAACGTCTGTTTTCTCGTGCCTTCTGTATCAGGAAGTGGTGCCTACTTCACTAGAGACACCTAGACACTGAAGAAGCCATGGTTAAAATCTGCCTAGCAACTCTGACACTTGGTTCTCAGGGACCTTCTTCTGCATCTGTCTCTCCTGGGCCTCTCTCCCACACTCTCCATTCTTGGTCTCAGAAAGGGATGGTCCCGAAGCCTGAAGTTTTAACCTTTTCTTTTGAGATTCATTTACTAAAGATAGATTAACCTCTCTGAGTTTTCTTTGTGTGCTCATGAGATGTACATGTTAATAAACTTCTCTTTCTCCCCCGCTGATCTATCCAGAAAGTTCCAAACAAGAATGATAAGGGTAGCGAGATATTTCTTTTTCCTCCCCTACATGACTAAGGCTAATTCTGTGCTCACATCTCCTGAGGCCCCAGCTGCGTCTCTGTTCTAAGCCTGAGTTAAGAGATCAGGGTTACCATCCTATCAGTTTCCTTAATCTCTTCAAACTCAGAGATGATGATGATGATGATGATGATGATGATGATGATGATTTAGGTTTTTCTGAGACAAGGTTTCTCTATGTAGCCCTGGCTACCCTAGAACTCTCTCTGTAGTCCAGGTTGGCCTTGAATTCACAAAGAGATCCACCTGTATCTGCCTCCTGAGTGCTGGGATTAAAGGTGTGGGCAGCCACTGCCCAGCTCAAACTCAGACTTTTGAGCAAGTCCTAATAGTTGGTTATTTAGTGCTTGTCTTCAGCCTCCTGCACTGGGTGAACGAGGGAAGGGAGAGATTCCTGTACCTCACACTCCCCTTCCTGTACCTCACACTCCCCTTCCTGTACCTCACACTCCCCTTCCTTCCACATATAACTGCTAATACTTGAGATGTTGTACAATGTTTCTTTTTTTTTTTGACAAACATAAAAACCACACACACACCCTCATTTTATGGTCTATGAACCATAATGTGCCTAGAAGTGATCAGGGTGTCACTAGAGGGCGAAGTCCCTTTCACAGGTTCTCGGGCTCATAAATAAACATTTTTTTTTTTACAAAAGACATAGAAGCGAATCAAGCAATGATATGTTGGAATTAGGGACAGGAAAGGCAGGCAGGGGTGCTAGCCTTATCAGCAGCTCCTGCGGTGGGAGATGGAAGGAGGAAGGATTTGTGTGTCAGCATGGGTGGCTGCACACAGCTCAGTCTCATTAGTGGACAGCCATGCCTGCCGTCTCTTCACGTTGTCCTCAGACATGCTGCATTCCTTTCCGTCTTTTGATCCTAAGCTGGTCTTTATGGTTAGGAAATAGGAGTTCCTTTTTAACACTGGAGGGGTCTTGCCATGAGGGAGGCCCTGCCCAGACATGGATGGCACCTGCTGTCATGTACTACGGACCCAAGGCCATTCTGTTGGCGAAGAATGTCACTAACCAGCAGTCACGTCACTGCTATCAGAGTGCTGACAGGTTGACATTCGTGTGTCCCTAATGGCTGGAGAGGCCCCTTGCGTTCTCTGTGCCCCTTCCTTCTGTTCCCTCTCAGGACAGCAATAATCAAAGGAGAAAAGAAAACTTGTGAAGCATCCATATTTTAAATTTTGGCCTTATGATACTGATAATAATAACATCATCTGTATCGAGGACATTGAAAATCCCAACTATGGCAGGCTGACTAGTTTTGAGGTTTGGGCCAACACAGATTCAAGCAACCTTCACAATACGTTCTGAGGTCTCAAAATGACAGCCATGTTTATAGCTCTAAGTCACAGTGGGCTTGGAATTTGTCGCATTCATTATGCCAGAATTAGAGCTGTTGCTAACAGAAGCCAAGTGTTCTTGCAAGGCAGGGGCTGTGTCTGCGCAGTCTCAGTCTCTGGATACTTTGAGGAATCGTTCCAGGATATAGAAAGTCAGACAAAGTTAGCAACACTTTGGGCTGAAGAGTTGGTCCAGTCAGTAAAATCTTGCCATACATGAAAAGTTTCTGCACCCTGATAAGCCTTTCCACCAATGCCGCAATCCAGATCAGACCAGATCAAACCGAATTAGAAAAGACCCAGGTTTAATGAATAAAATGCTCACAGATGATTTTCCAGCCCCTCAGAGAGAAGATGGGAAAGAGAGACCAGAAAACCATATGTCTGTTTTCTGGGAGACAGTTTAAATACACTGTGGGAGTGGTCTTGAGCATCTCTGGGAAATAAATCATCATTTGGAGAGCTATCTGAGATGTGGCAGGGTTTGGATAGAGATGGGGGAGGGGCTTAGGATAGAACTTCCACCAGAACATTCCAGACCCTTTGGGTCTATGGATGCCAGGGGCTGGGGTGAAGCTTCCACCAGGACATCACAGATATGGGGAACTGAATTTCATCTCCATAATCCACATTAATTCTTTTAAACGCTGGGTTTGGGGTACAATACTGGGGAGGCAGAAACAGAAGGGTTCCTTGGGCTTTCTGGTCAGCTACTCTAGCCTCGTAGGCAAGTTTGAAGCAAGTGAGAAACCTGTCTTTAAAAAAGGAGGTAGATGGCACTTGAGGTATGACACCTGAGGTTGTCCTCTGCCCCCCTACACACACACACACACACACACACACACACACACACACACACACACACACACACACTCATGCATGGATAAATACATACATGAGATCAATTCCTAGAAATGAAATTGGGAGACCTAGAGTGTGCACAGTTTTCACTTGGATCTATATTCTCACATTGCCTTCTCTTGGAATTTGGCAGAGATTTCGGGATTGCCTTTAGTGGAGCCTATGACAACTTCACACCCATCACTAAAGTATAAGAAAAACACAGGCCAGTTAAGGCATGATGGCTCGGGCATGTTTCCCTCAGTGAACACCAGATGGCAGAACAGACCCTGATATGTGTGTGGTGACGCCTTGCGAACGAATGGGAGACTCACAACCTCACACGTCCTGTAGATTCAGTTGGTGAAGCTGGCGAAGGACTTGAACGCCAATGCCCTTCCATAGGTTGCCGCTTCGAGTCATCGTCAATAGCAGATGGCAGTGCCGTTGTCCTCACTTACTTGCAGGAGTGCTGAAAAGACCCCTCCCCCCGTCTTGCTCCATACGTCTTCCCTGTTACCCTTCCTTCAACTGAGTGGAGAATGTGTGAGGAGTGCGGAGAACACAAGTTAGAAGCAGCCACCTCTTGGAGCTGCTTCTATGTGCGAAAGCAGCTTATGCGGTTCATGTTGCTGCAACAAGGAAATGCATGAACATATGTGTGTCACGTAAGAGTATTTCTTCAGGCAAATAGAAATGATAATTAAAGTTGATGTATTTACTATGGCAAGGCTTCGATTTGGCAGAGAACCAGCAAGCCAATTTCACAGCGGAAAGATTGTGATTTCTTTTCCCCCCAGAGAGCGGGCAGCTTGAGCAAAAGAGATACAGAGTTACAACTGTCTTGCAACTTATGAATAGACTTAAATATGTGAGCACCCACATCCTACCCATCACTAATGGGAAATGGACCCAGAGACATATGTCACTCATAATGCCTGTGTTAGTTGGCAGTTGAGAGGGGCAGTTTTTCATCATTTTTTCAAAAGGTTTATAGGTGAGTTAATGAGGTGCCTGGATCAAAAGTCACTAGCTACACAGTGCATCTGTTACCCTTCCTGAGCAAGTGACAGTGTCTTATAAAATGCCCAAGATGAGATGCAAGTAACTCTAGGGGCAAAATCAGCCACCTGCTTTAGTTCTTTAGGACAAGAACACTCTAGAAACCGAAGGGAAACGTGCCCTGCCACAAGGCAATAAATTAAGGTTTATGAAGACCTAATAAATGCTAGATTGTCCTCAATTGTCATCTCACTTAATGTTTATTCCAACAAAGTTAGCAGGGTACAGTGGCCCATGCCACTATGGCACTGGGGAAGCAGAGGCAAGCAGGCCCCTGTGTGTTCAAGGCCAGTCTGGTCCACATAGAGAGTTGCAGGCCAGCCAGGGCTATGATAGGGAGATTCTGTCTCATAAAAAAGAAAGAAAAGAAAATTAGAAAAGTTGCTTTATCCAACATGTTTTAGAGAAGGAAACTATGGTTGCTTACAAATTAGCACAACTATTGAGTGGACATGCAGAGCTTTGGATCTTAGTCGATCCTATGCCCTGGATCAGTGGTTCTCAGAAACCCTCCCCGCCACACACACACCAAAGGGAACATCAATGGCATGATTAGTGAAGCCTAGAAATGCAAATTTATGGAAATCAACCTAGTTCTACTGAAACAGAAATTTTTGGAAAAAGCTTAAGCAATCTGCGTGTGTGTATGTGTGTGTGTGTGTGTGTGTGTACATATGTGTGTACATGTGGGTGGTTGAGTTGGGAGGGTTGTACTGTGTGCGCACACACTAGCACTCTTGCCCATGTAGGTATGAATACACTGTGAGTGTGCCTTTGGAAGCCAGAGAACCACCTCAGATGTCAATTTCAAGCATTGCACCCTTGCTTATTGAGACAGGGTCTCTCACTGACAGGTGACTTTCCATTAGGTTAGACTGGCAGTGCAGCAAGCTGCAGGTACCCTCCTGTCTCCTCTGTCCAGCGCTGGAACCAGAAGCACACACCGCTTACTATGGCCATCGTCTCTTCAAACACGAATTCTGGGAACTGAACTCAGACCCTCGTGTCTGCAAGGGAGTTCCTTACTGACTGAGCCATCTCCTCAGCCTTGCAGGGTAGAATTTGTTATAGCTATTGTCACACTGAGGAGGCCAATACGGAGGATAGCCATGCCATTTGTTGCTACTCCTGATACCAGTAAGAGCCAAATACTTTAGTGTATCTGACTCCACATTGCCAACTTCCGTGAACCCCTAGCAAGTTCTACACAATCAGTGGTAGTGACTAACCGAGCATGTGTCTATCCTAAGGGTCCTTTCCAACCGTACTAAGCCAGACTTTGTAGTTTTGAAGCCTAAATCTAGATGAATAATGACAATGAGAGAGGGGGGTGCATCTAGAAGCCCAGGAGAAAGAGGTAAAAGTAACAAAAACAGCTAAACAGGAAGGAGACAATGAACACTCGTTAAAAAGGTAATAACGTTTTAAACACTTGAAGATTGTTTCACTGTGCAATTAAAACAAACAATAGACGTTAACTAGAGTCAATTGCAGGTCTCCTGCTGTCTCCCGTAAGGACAAAGATGAACAATTCTTGGATCTATCATGGCTTTAATGGGTATGATCATGGTGACTGTGACATTCACTGAAAACAGACCGAGCTTTCCATTGTGTGTGCAAGGGTTCCAGGAAAATTGATATAAGGAATGGTTAAAACGAAGATAGAATTACAACATTTGTTTTTTTTTTCTTGAGACAGGATCTCAGTCAAGTCCAGGCAGGCCTCAGATTCACAGAAACCCACCAGCTTCACCGGCTTCAAGGGCAGGGTTACAGGTGTGATACCTCATCCGAGTCAACACATTGCTAAATACACGGGCGGGCATCTCTCTTCTTGGGCACTGGTGCCAGTGTTGGGTGAATAAGTGACTTGAACAGGACAGTGGCAGTGTGACAGTTAATGTGATAACCAAGACTGGTACTCAGGGACTAGAGAGCGGCTGAGTGGAGATACATTGGACAAGGGGAAGTCCTGAGCCTGGGAGGAAAAAGGTAGGACAGCGATGCTGTGATGCTACCATGCATCTTAGAAGGACACTAATTTGCAATTATAAATTGCTTGCTTTTAACAGTTCGCATCTAATATTTTTGGCTATTTTAGGTAACGAAACCCAGGGGAAATGAACCACAAGTAAGAAAGGACTACTGTGTTCTGTCTTACATGTCTGTTTATTTTGAGATTTTACTGTATCTGGAAGCTGTATAAAGAAAACCTGTTGACTAATAAAGTAGCGGGAAAACATAAAATTAGCTTCAGGGCATAAAGAAAGAAGAAAAGGAGTTAGGGAGGGGAAAGTAAAGGTGAGAAGAAAAGGACGGGAAATGGCTCAGTGGGTGAAGCACTTGCCACGTAAGCATGGAATCTGAGTCTAGACCCACGGAAAGCTGGATGCAACAGTGTGTCTGTAATTACAGACCTGCTACAGAGGGATGGGAGACAGAGACAAGAGAAGTTCAGGGATCTTGTGGACCAGCAGTCTGGTGTAAGCAGCAGCGAATACCAGGATACCCTGTCTCTAACACAGTGGGAAGGCAAGGATTTCTATGTGTGTAACATGGCACAGTCTCTCTCTCTCTCTCTCTCTCTCTCTCACACACACACACACACACACACACACACACACACACACACACACACATGATTAGGAAAGAAATACACACACACACACACACACACACATGATTAGGAAAGAAATTTCTAAAATAAGCAATGGGTTAGCTTTAGGTTGTAGGTACGGTTCTTCAATTCTTCTGGTATACCCCTGAGGGCTATTATTGCCTCAAACCAAGCTGTCTTTGATTTCTTCAGACGCTTGAACTGGTATAATTTCAGACTCTGGTATAGTTTCAATGTTTATTGAAAATTCATGTTGAAATTTCATACCCAGTGCAATAGCATTGAGAGCTGGGGTCCTTATGGGGTGATTAAACCATTAATCATATATCTCCCGGTATAGGATTAAAGTTCTTATTTAAAAAGGGATTGAGAGCGGGAGTTTGACCTCTTTGTCTTTCTACAGCATTTACCCTGTCACCAAGTGAAGATGCAGCCATCTTGAAAGAGAGAGTAAGTCCTCATCAGGCATAGACTCTGTTGGACACTGGGCTTCTCCGCCTCTGTGACTGGAAGAAACACATTTCTGTTGTTTATAATTTCCCAGGTTACCGTGCTTCCATTGCAGCACTGGGAAGAGTCTACGACTTCATTCCGTTTCTTTTGGTTCAGTTTTACTGTTAGAAGGATGTCCTGCTACCTGCAGGCCCAGTCCCCTTCCAAA